>NC_064863.1:50568748-50766248 GCF_024139225.1 Suncus etruscus | reverse complement strand
TTAAGAAAAGTAGAAAAGGAATATGGATAATTATTTGTAATATTTAAATTTACAAAGCAGTTAATACAGATGAAGTAGAGTGAGTAACAAGAAGATTAGGTTTGGTAAACAATAATTTGTCCCAGGTTCAAACTCACCTGACAAAGGTAACTAGCATTATTTACAAAATAGTGCATTTCATTCTTCAGAAGTGGTAATTGTATCTCCTGTATTCAACAACATCTCAAAAAATAATCTGATACCCACATCATTTTCATTAAAAAAAAGTCTTGAAAAAGCATCCTTGTTATTATATTTTTATGTCCTCTTATTTTTTATTACCCATTTGTCTTATATTTTAAATACTATTTTGAATTTTGTGGGAAAATTGTAATTTTCTCAAAATGTCATTTTATTACTGAAAATAACTTTTGATGTTGTTTTTGGACCACACCTGGTGATGCTCAGGGGTTACTCCTGGCTATGTACTCAGAAAACGCTCCTGGCTTGAGGGGCCATATGGGACGCCAGGTGATTGAACTGCGGTCCCTCTTAGGCTAGCATGTGCAAGGCAAACACCCTACTGCTTTCAAGCCCCTACTGAAAATAACTCTAATATTTTAATGCCATTCTATATTACTAGTGCCAAGCAGAATATAAATAAATAAATATAAGTAATGGCCGGGTAGATGTCAGTTTTGATTAGCAATACATCATTTTATATTGATCAAAGCTATAATTTGTCATCAACATGATATTTTTGTCTTAATAATTACTTACAATGTGCTGTCAAATTTTAAATTCTTTTTTAATACTAGTAGGTTATTTTTGAACACTAGACATACCATTTAACAAAAATGAATCATGATCTGAAAAATACTATAAAATGAAAGTTCTATTTTATAGCGAAATTTCATTAATTCTAAAATACCCTCATCACTTTGCATAAAATATATTTATTTTTAGGTATGGTGTTTCCTTCCAACATGAGCAATATATTTTACATTAAAAGAATTTGAAGGGTAAGGTATAAGTGCAGGGCTTTCTAATAGCTCATTGCTTAGTGTTCACTACTGGTGGTGTTCATGAGACTACATACAGTGCTAAGGTTTGAAATGAGGTCAGCTGCATTAAAAGAAACAGTCTAAACTCCTCTATTATGTTTCTAATCATGGAAGTTATTTTCCTGTTTTAACATCAAATATATTTTGTTAAAGAAAATAAGAAAATAAAACTTTTTGAATTCAAGTGATATTTTGGTGTATTCATAAGAAATATTTAAATATAGATTGATACATATTTAAATAACTCTTTTGTATAATATTTCTCACCAAGAATTTGCTATTTTGAATAAATTTCTCCTATGTTTTGAAAGTCTTCCTTTTTTTATTTCTTTCCATATTATAAGAAATAAGTTTTTAATACTTCACAACAAGACCATTGTATAAAAGAAAAAATTTGGTCAAAATTCCCTTGTACTAATTATATTGTGTTTAAATTTTTATTAATTTAACATGTTTTCTATTCTACTGTATTCCTACACCTATGTTTAATAATTTTAACCTGTAGATATTTAAGTTTATTTTATTTTATTTATTTAGTGTAGCTTTAACCACATGGTTTCAATAGTACTAACTTCCATGTGTTGATAAAGAAAATAATAGTTCCTTAAATACATCACTGAGTGCCCAAGAATATCCACACTGTAATTTTCAGTCTTTCTTAACTTCCTGGTAGTTTCAGTTTTGCATTTAATGCTGAAGATTTTTCAAAATATGATATTATTATATTATTATTTTTATTTTATAGATGACTGGTATTATCTAGTATTTTTTCAGATTTATTTCAATTAATTATTGCTTCATTTAAAGTCATCTTTATTATTATGCCTATGCAAAAAAAATTGTGGGGGAATGCCAAACCCTGCCACTCCAGTACTCCTTCTTTTTCTTGTTTTGTTTTGATTATTAGTTTCTGACTTTATTTTCCTTCTCTTTTTCTTCCACTTTTTTCTTTCTTTCTCACTCTTGTGGTCATTATTTGGTGATTTTTTTTAAATGTTTCTTTGCCAGGCCCAGAGAGATAGCACAGTGGCGTTTGCCTTGCAAGCAGCCGATCCAGGACCAAAGGTGGTTGGTTCTAATCCCGGTGTCCCATATGGTCCCCCGAGCCTGCCAGGAGCTATTTCTGAGCAGACAGCCCAACCCCTGAGCACCGCCGGGTGTGCCCCCCCCCCAAAAAAAAGGATAATATTTTTTTTTTCTTTGCCGGGTGCATTTTTTTTTCTTTTTCCTTCCATTTTGCTGTCTGCATATTGAGAAAAAAACGGATAAAAATATATGTAATTTTGTAAGCCTTTCTACTTATGTTTTAGTTTACATAATGTCAATTTATGGTTTTGGCTTGTTAATCAGTCAGGAAATATTTTTGCTTTTATTTATTTATTTATTTTGAGTAAACAACAGGAGGTACTAGCACTATGCTCAGAGATCACTCTGGCAGAGTTCAAGAGTAGACTTAGTTCCATTGCTTGGGATCACAACTGAGTCTTTTACCTTAGCTCAACTATCTCTTTGGACAAAAATTACTTTTATAATTTGGAGTAAAGTAAAATTGTGTGTTGGTATTAATTTTTTATTTTAAAAAAATTATTTGTAACATACTTACCTCACCAATTTTGATGATGACATATAAATTTAATAAAATATCCATATGAAAAATGGGGCTTTAGAATTATTTATGAAACTTTGTTAATATTATTATTATTGCCATCACAATTTTTGTAGCTATTATAATTATTTTGTTTGTTTGTTTTTTGGGTCACACCAGGCAGCGCTCAGGGGTTACTCCTGGCTCTATGCTCAGAAATCGTCTTTTGCAGGCACAGGGGACCATATGGAATGCCGTGATTCCAACCACCATCCTTCTGCATGAAAGGCAAACACCTTACCTCCATTCTATCTCTCCGGACTCTTATTTTCTTACTCATTTTTAATTTTTTTTTTTACCTAGAAGGTAATTTTCCATACAACTAAATGTACATTATTCAGAGATACCTTTTTTCCCAAAGTTTTTCTTGGCCTTTAATATGCTTTATTTATTGATTGATTTGTTTAGAAAGACAAGATATTCACTATATTGATTTTTTCTTCCTCATTGATTTGCTATCTAGAAAACAAAATAATTGTTTTGTTATTACAAGTCTGGGGTGGTAGCACAGCTGTAGGGCATTTGCCTTTCACATGGCTGACCCAGGATGGATACGGGTTCGATCCCCGGCATCACATAATGTCCCCCCAAGCCAGGAGGGATTTCTGAGCGCAACCAGGAGTAAACCCTGAATGCCACTGGGCATTTTTTTGTCAATAAATATTTGTAAATTTGTAAATTTAGTGTGTGATTAAATTGTCCTGTCTTGAATAATCATTACAATATCTTAAAATTAAATTTTTCCAATTACAGTAAAAATAGGTGCACATGTTTTCCTTGAGCCCAAGCATATGATGCCTGCATGTACATGTTGTCTGTATCACCTTCTTGAGATGTGGGCTTTCTTCTTTTTATCATGGGCTGTGTACAGGGGTTCTCACCAAACTTGGAGTACTGCATGTTCTCCCTTGAGTGTGTTACTCTCACTATCTTTCACACCTTTTTTCTCCCTTTTCTCTGAACTTCCAAATAAAAAGTGTTTTTACTATGAGGGAAAAAAATATCTTATTTAAAAGAAGTATCTTGTTTTAAAATAGAAAAATATATAAATTATATGACTTATTTTGAGAATGCTTGGATTTTCCAAGGTCACTTTAGGTTTGGAAATATTATTTTAAAGGACAACTTTATTCTTTTGGCTTATTTATGTTTTTTATTAAAACAAAAGATCAGAAATGGAATCAACTATTAACTTTAAGACAAATTCTCTTTTTTTGTAGATAAGAACTACACTCAACCTTATTCAGGGCTTACATGTAAATCTATGCTTAGATATTACTATCTCTGTATCAGGTCAAATGCATACAAGGCAAGTACTTTATGTCTCTGGCTCCTTAAAGGCAATTTCTATTATAAAAATGATCTAATCTATTTTCAATTATTTATGTTCTTTCATAACATGTATGTATTGCTAGAGATAATTAAGTAACATTCAACCATCACTAAAATTTAAGCATAATTATGTGGAAAACCTTTACTATCCTGAATGTTTGATTAGGTTGATAATTTATTGTTTAAGATCAACTATCTGATGGATAACTTTTAGAAAAGGCACTTATAATTTATTAAAGTTGTGCTTTACAAATTAAGTTTATCATATATGGTTTCTGAATATTTTTATATTTAGTTCAGTGTAAATCTATAGTTCTATTATTTTACTTCAGTCATTGCTATTGTCTACTACCATGGCTACTATCTTACTCCCAATCAGCAGTCATCTCTTCTTTTTTTTTTTTCAATCTATTCTGAGTCAAATACCCTACAACTTCAAGTAAAAATAACAAAACTGGGTCTAGAGTTCAAGAGTAAATTAAACTATAATTTTATATACCGAATCCCCATCCAAATTTTTTTTCACAACTGTTTTGTTTTTCTTCTTTTACTCTTTAAACTGAACATTCTCAATTTCAGGAAAATTGAATACTTGATTTGTGACTATGAACATTCGAACTTTCAATAGATACAGCAGCTAAAGTTCACTCACTGGTATTATGTTTGTAATAGAGAAAAACTGAACTGGGAATCAGGAAATTGGATTTCTAGCTTTCACTGATATGTTGTACTGAAGAAAGCTGTGTTTTCTTTTCTACTTCTTAAATTGAAAAGGCAGTTAGTGCTGGAGATAGAATACTATTGAGATTAATACTGCGATTGAATATGACTATTATATACAAGTTGAAGACAAAGGAGTTTTCCAAAAAGGAAAATATTGTAGTAATGTATTCTATAAAAAATAAAAATGGAATTCATAAAACTATTTTAAGATAGACACCTACCATGTTATTTTGAGGTCAGAGAGGGATAGTTTACATATTTTATTTTATTTTACTCATAAAACTACAGATAGCATCCAAGGAACCATTACATACAAAACAATGGCTATATCATTGGCCACACTTCAGAGCCTGACTTTTATACCTGACTGACTAAACATATAATCTATATACAGGAGACCTAAGTTCAGGTCTAAGTTCAAGAGTCCTAAAGCAGCTTCAGATGCTGAAAGTAACCAACCAAGCACCTCCAAGAATACCAACATAAATAAAATAAAACTTTGTTATTTTATTAGAGATAATCTACTATTTTATAACTTTTTATTGGGCTTAGACTGTCTGCTTATCATAGCTATAGTAAATAGCATTGTGGTGAAGATAGTTGTTTTATTTATTTATTGTTTTGAATTTGTTTTTGAATTCTTTTAAAATATACCAAGAGTTTGTTCAGTTTTTAATTTTTTAGCTATCTTTCCATATAATTTTCTAGATAAGCTAAAGCTAATTTATATGTCTACAACAATGAATTGTGTTACTTCTAAACACTAACAAGTAATTCTATTGTCATATATAATTAGATATGATAAAAATTTTTCTATTTTATATTAATTTATTTATAAATTCCAGATATACCAAAACTGCAATAACACACATATTGATCAGGAAGGTGGCAAAATCAACTACTTATAAAAATAGAGAAATTAATATTGATGCCCATGTAGAATTTAAATATAATGAACTTTAGTATACACATATTAAGCATCATTCTACTCCTTACCTATCAAGACTATCGAAGTTAAAATATTAAATTCTGAAGGGTTTACAGAGAATTTGCGTGTCCAAATTTTAACATTTATGTAGTGTGGTAGGTTATAACCATATTAATTATCTACCACTGTTTATAAAATATTAAATTAGATACACTTAAGGACTAACAGGTATATTACTAGGAATGCAAAAATATGAATAAAATATATTTTCTTCAGAAAATATAAAATACTTTATTATTCCTAATCAAAAAATATATGAAACAGAAAAATATCTATTAATAGTAAAATGGAAAAAAAACAACAGCTGAATAAGAGTGGAGTAAATATCTCAAGCTAAATTTGAAAAATAAAACCCTAATAAAAACATGGTTCAATTAATTAAATACAAGTCAAGAAAACACAGCTATCTTGGTTTGTTAATTAAAGGGAGCTTTGAGGGTATTTCTTGTGTAATGTTATTATTAAGAGTTTTTGCTTATGTTTTATATGTATAAACCATTATAATATGTGAAAAGTCATTGACTTATATACATAAGTAATATTTACATTTTACTTTTGATACACATTTCACATATTATTATTAGTCTAATAGAATTTACAGTTTTTTATGACTCTACTGGGTTCAGCACATTCAATTAACTTGTAGAAATCTTTTTATCTTCCATTGCAGGTGGAAATGCTGATTGATCCAGCTCCTACGGAAAACAGTATGGAAGGTTCTTCATAAACTCTAAATTGAACTGCCATATGACCCAGTAATCCCATTTTGAGTAATTTACCCTAGGACAGAAAAACATTTATCCAAAAGAATGTATGCACATAGCTATTTATTAAAGCATTCAGTACAATACATAAGACTTGGAATCAACCTAGATGCCCAACAACAGAAAAGTTGGTCATAAAGATGTGGTACATATATATAATTGAATACTACATAGCTGTAAGGAATAAAATTTGCATCAACATGAATAAAATTAGAAGATATTATGTTAAATGAAGTAAGCCAGAAAAAGAAGTATATATACAGAATATATTACTTATATGTGGTATTTATAGTAAGTGCTAGAAGCAAGACAATGGTCAAATTGGTAGTTGTCTAGAGCACCACTAGCTGCAGAATACAACAAGAAGAAAAGGAACTGAGTGGCAGAGGAGAAACAGAAAACATGTTATTCTTCTATAATTCAAAGAGAACTTCAGCAATGAATACAGTTGCTTAGATTGAGCAGGTGTCCAATCAACTGCTCTTTATAAATATCTATATAATGTTCTAATGCTTTTATCCACAGAAACAGGTGCAGAATGAGTTTGGAAACCATGACTCCCACTATAATGCTCAATATAAGAAGTTTTAATGTCTTAATGTAAATGTTTTAATCTTAATGTCTTAATAACAACTCCTTGATCTTTTTGTTCACAGGGGTACTTGAAAATATAGCTTAGTCTTCCTAGTTTCACATTGCAATGCTATATTATATTAGACTCAGAAGACAGTAGTCTTAAAATAATGTCTTGACAAAAATTCCAATCTATTTATTTTCTATTTGATTATGCCAGTTTATATAATCTAATTTTTATGCCTACAGATACCAATGAAATATGCAACTGCTTGCCATAAATTCCTGCTACAGAGATCATTCGTTGAGCATGTTATTTCAATTTATTTTCAATTTTAGGCAGTTTACCATTATACCGTAATGCTCATAACTTCAGTTTGCTTTCAGGAAAGGAACATAATTGCTCCAAGACACTAGATAATACTTCATAGCATAGACTCATCTTACAGTGCTCAATAACATATTATTTAGTTTTCCAGACTTGAAAATTATGATTGTTTTTAAGAATGCTCTATATACAATTTAACCCAGTAAGCCTTTCTTTAGTAAAGTTTACCCTCACTTATAATGATTTGCCTAAAAAATGTAAAACATTTCCATCTGTCTTGCCAGCTTTATATTTTTAACGGTTCCAATCTATTCCACGTGGGTCAACTTTTCAATTGTAATTCCTGGAGTGATGTGTCTATGTGTGTGTGTTTGTTAGTGTATGTGAGGATCACTTCAATGTCTATCTAATATTCATCTGCTATATACATAATGCTTGTCTCTGTGATATATTTTCTTTCCTCCTATTATATGTAACCCTTTCTACTTCCCACCCCACTTTCCAATTTACAAATCATATTCTAGACCTTCATTCTCTCACTCCAATCTGTTATTTCTCCCCCATTTAACCCTTTAGAGTCATTTCTCAATTACTCAGGCACTGCAATATTCCCTCCATGCCAACCAGCTGCCAACAGGCTCTCAAAGCAAAAAGACAGATTCCCAGCCCACCTTTTCACAACCAAAGAAGAAGCTGCCACAGCCACTGCTGCTGATTTACTCTCGGTTTCCCCTTTTATCCACCTCCCTTCACTGTCTACTGTTGATAGCACCAGATTCGATTTTGGGGAAAAAAAAACCAGCTCAAGGACATTTTCTGATATGTGACGGCTGGGAGCCATTTTTTAAGACTCCTTAAGCCCATGTTGCAAGCTGAAGCTGTTTTCCAGATTTCATCCCCTGCCAGACTATTTCAAAGACTTAAAGGTAATAAATATATCTCCTTCTATATATTTTAGATGTATTTCCTTACTAGGTATAATTTTTATTTTCCATTTTTTATGTGGAGGCAGTTTTCCCACCTTTTTTATGGATCTGTTTAATAGAAATTTTTATTAAATAAGGTTCTCTTGTTTTCAAATATATGTTAAAACCAGGTTATTAGGATTGTTTAGCTTGTTATTTTTACCTCTATATGTACCAGTAATATCATGTGGCATAGTTAATGGGAAAATTTTACATGTGGAAACATGTTTTTGTCTAATAGTGATAGGAACACATAAATTTTTATTGCAGTGGAGCCTTACACCATGAACATTTGTCATAAAGACTTGGCTTAGGCTTCAGAAGATCAGGCTTTGGTCATTCACCTCTGAACCTTGGATTTAATCTATGGATCCAGTACCGTTTTCTCCACCAGCACCAGGAATCAAATTCTACCATAGAAAGGCCCTAATGCTGTCCTGGCACCGATTTGTGACACCCTGACGACTTGGTAACAGCAACAACTTTCAGGAAAAGGTTCCCTGTATTGCCACTTAACTGTCAGATGAAATCAGATGATGCTCAGTGTCACCCTAACTTTGACATAGGATTTGTACAAAAATCAGGATCTCTAACTACAGAAACCTGACTGTCATAACCTTGACTGAGAAAAACTTTACTGGGAATATAAAGAAAGGTTTTATTTTTTGTTAGACAACTTAGTATGCTCAGAAACTGTAGTCAGTCTATGGCAAGTTTTTCATGGGTAGTGTCTCCCTGTTTTTAGGCCTAATGTTTTTTATTTCAATTTCCTTATCTTTTGCTGTGCCTATGCAAAATAAAACAAAACAAAAATATTGCCAAATTCACAACTATTTTTCTTTTTTTTATTTCTTATATTTAAATAGGGACTACCACTTTTTCCATAGAACCTTGGCACATGTATATCATGATCTTACCACATATTTCTGCATTTCTTGATAAAGTTAAAAAGAAAAAAATAAAGTCTCAGGATTAGTACCCAAGTGATCTCTAATGCATTGTTGGAGCAAAAATACTGACAGAAATAAATATCCAAGACAAAATCAACAATAGAATCAAGATATCTAAACTTTAACCATCTAAACTTAAATGAACCTGCTAATCTGACAGACCAAGGGGTAAAGTGTGGTGGAATGGAATGCTCTCTTGGTTTATTGGTGAGGGAGGTTGACACTGGTAGTGGGGAAGACCCTGACTCACTATATATCTGAAATTCAACTATGAAGAAGTACTTTGTACATCACAATTATTTCAATAAAATAAAATATAAAAAATAATCTTGCCCACACAGCTCTGAAGCTTCCTGAGTTGGCAGACAGTAGGGAAACGTCTGCTGTCCCCACTTCTCCTACGCACTCATCCACAAGGTCTCCAGTGCCACTGGGACAGTCTAGGAAGTATAGAAGGGAGGGGTTTCTGGAAGAGGCCTGGAGAGGGCGGAATTCCCTTGCTGACTTTTAGGTAGGGGAGGAGGACAAGGGAGCAGGCTCAACAGCGCCCTCCACCAGTGTGGTCAGGAGCGGTACTGCACTGGCTTGGCAGTAAGAGGGGGAAGCAATTAACCAGGCTCCACTAGAGGGCACAGAAGAGGCCAAACCTCAGTTAGCCCACCCAACAGTCCCACACAGAGCTGCAATCTAGAGAAGGGACCCAACCCCACATCACAGGGAGCAAAAGCCTGCCAAAATCAGAAGGCACTGCACTCCAAGCCACACCAATAAATGCATGGGTAAACTAAGGAAGACTCTAACAGCTGGAGATATGGAGAGAAACCCTAGCAAGTTCCCAAGTCCAGCAAAACGCACAGATCCAAATAGAAGATTTAAAAGCAACCATGAGAAAGGAAATGCAAGCCATGGTAAAGAAAAATGAAAGTATCACTAGTCATGAGTAGAAGATAGCCATTAAAGAAGATCTGATACAGAACATGAGAGATTCCATACAAAGAGAATTAAAGGAATTAATGACACCGTAAAAAGCCATACGAGTAAAATCACACAGTTGGAGAAGCACATAGAAGTACTCGAAGAAAAACTGCAAACCAAAAACGACCAAGAAACGTACAAGGAAATAAGAGGCAAGGCACTGGAGGAAAAAGTCCAGTATTTAATGAACAAAGACAAAAGAAATAATCGAAGAAATGTAGGTATACCAAAAAGGGAGGAAACAGAAAGGGGAAGAACAAGTAGTTAGGGAAATAATAGCAGAAAATTTCCCCACCCTTTGGAAAGAGGCTTCGGTGCAAATCCAGAAAGTGAAAAGTATTCCTAATAAAATAGACTCTAATAAACCAACACCAAGACATATAGTAATCCAAGTGGCAAAAAGAAAGAGAGAGAGAGAGAGAGAGAGAGAGAGAGAGAGAGAGAGAGAGAGAGAGATGAGTCCTTAAAGCAATAAGGGAAAAAATAACCTCATGTACAAAGGAAGGGGCATAAGAATCAAACCAGATCTCCCATATGAAACAATCCAAGCAAAAAAGATAGTGGAATGACATATTTAAATGACTAAATGAAATAAATTTTCAACCTAGGATCCAATACCCAGAAAAACTCTCATTCATATGGGAGGGTAGTCGAAAAACATTCTCAAGCAAAAACAAACTTGCATTATTTGTGCGGAAAAAAAAAACAATTTAAATGATATACTCAGTGATGAATTACACAATCCAAATCCCCGATTGTAACAACAACCATCCTACACAACACAACTGCACAACAGCCCTCTCTGTCAATACTCTCCCTAAATGTTAACGGTCTAAACTCTCCCATTAGAAGACACATAGTAGAGAACTGGATTAGAAAACATAAACTGGACTTCTGCTGCCTGCAAGAAACACACCTACAAGTACAGGACAAACACAGGCTTATAATAAAAGGATGGAAATCAATTTTTCAGGTCAATGTAAAACAAAAAAGAGCAGGGACAGCCATTTTTATATCAGACCAAATTCCATTCAAACTCAAAAAAGTGATCAGAGACAAAGAGGGTCACTACTTACTAATGAGGGGAACACTAGATCAAGAGGTACTAACCCTGATCAATATTTATGCACATAATTTAGAGTCAGCAAAATATGTGTGGCAATTGCTCCCAAACCTAGAGAAACACATGAAGGGAAATGCGATAATAATAGGAGATCTCAACACTCCACTATCACCCCTGGACAGATCCAGCAGACAGAAAAGTACCAAAGAAATAAGAGCCCTAAATGAAAAATTAAAGGATCTAGGGTTAATAGACTTATATAGGGCTCTCCACCCCCAGAAAACAGAATACACATCCTTCTCAAGCCCTCATGGAACCTCCAGAAATGACCATGTTGTGGGCTATAAATTAAACTTGTACAAAATCACAAATGTAAGGATTATTAGAAGTACCCTATCAGATCACTGTGCAACAGAGATGAAAATTGACTGTAAGAAGAAGCAATGGAGAAACGCCAACACCTGGAGATTAAACAGCATGCTGCTCAACAATAGCTGAATCACGGAGGAACTCAAGGAAGAAATAAAAAGATCCCTTGAGACAAACGATAATGAAGAGACACCTTGTCAAAATTTGTGGAACACAGCAATTTTTACCCCACTTTATTGCTTTTCTCTTCTTCAAACAAAACCACATAACTTGAACTATCTAGTTCCACCTCTCAAATAGAGGGGGAAACAAAGGAGGGTACCAGGACCAAACAGATATATGATCACTGTGTAGTAAGCTAGACACAGAGGATACCACTTACACTAGGAGATCAGGGGGTGACGGTGGGGGAAATGGGATGCAGGATGAGAACGGGGGTGTAGAAAGGACAAATTTGGTGATGGAAATTTCCCTGATTCAATGTTAACATGTACCTAAAATACTGTTTTAAAAAATATGTAAGCCAATATGGTCAAAATAAAAATTATAATAAAAAAGCATGTAGAGCTGTATAATAAAACCACTGCCAATATTTTATCTTTATACAAAGAAATATAATATAAAAGTCAAAATTGGCAGTAATTTTAAAAATATTTCAAAGAATTTTATTAACTTTGCACTTAAAAGTAGATTTAGTATAAAATCTTTATACAAAAAGGGCATTTTGTTCATTAGTTTTCTATAGATATCTATAAAATAATGTATCTCTTACACAGTTCTATATTTAAAAAGTCTGATTAAGGTTTCACTGAGACAAACATAGCTGAGGAAAAGAGATAATTTCTTCTAGAATTTCTAAGGGATTGAGTTTTTTTTCCATTGTGCAAGTTCCTGGAACTTGAGTAAAAATAGCTTAGGTCTTTTTTTATATATATTTTATTTAAAAACCTTGAATACATACATGATTGTGTTTCGGTTTCAATCATGTAAAGAGCACCACCCATCACCAATGCAACATTCCAATCACCAATGTCCCAAATGTCCCTCCTCCTCACCCGACCCCCGCCTGTACTCTAGACAGGCTTTCCATTTCCCTCATACATTTCATTATTAGGACAGTTCAAAATGTAGTTATTTCTCTAACTAAGCTCATCACTCTTTGTGGTGAGCTTCCTAAGGTGAGCTGGAACTTCCAGCTCTTTTCTCTTTTGTGTCTGAAAATTATTATTGCAAGAATGTCTTTCATTTTTCTTAAAACCCATAGATGAGTGAGATCATTCTGCGTTTTTCTCTCTCTGACTTATTTCACTCAACATACTAGATTCCGTGTACATCCATGTATAGGAAAATTTCATAACTTCATCTCTCCTGACAGCTGCATAAAATTTCATTGTGTATATGTACCACAGTTTCTTTAGCCATTCATCTGTTGAAGGGCATCTTGGTTGTTTCCAGAGTCTTGCTATGGTAAATAGTGCTGCAATGAATATAGGTGTAAGGAAGGGGGTTTTGTATCGTATTTTTGTGTTTCTAGGGTATATTCCTAGGAGTGGTATAGCTGGATCGTATGGGAGCTCAATTTCCAGTTTTTGGAGGAATCTCCATATTGCTTTCCATAAAGGTTGAATTAGAAGGCATTCCCACCAGCAGTGGATAAGAGTTCCTTTCTCTCCACATCCCCGCCAACACTGTTTATTCTCATTCTTTGTGATGTGTGCCATTCTCTGTGGTGTGAGGTGGTATCTCATCGTTGTTTTGATTTGCATCTCCCTGATGACTAGTGATGTGGAGCATTTTTTCATGTGTCTTTTGGCCATTTGTATTTCTTCTTTGTCAAAGTGTCTGTCCATTTCTTCTCCCCATTTTTTGATGGGATTAGATGCTTTTTTCTTCTTTTTTTTTTTTTGTTTTTTTTTGTTTGTTTGTTTTTTTTGGGTCACACCCGGCGGTGCTCAGGGGTTACTCCTGGCTGTCTGCTCAGAAATAGCTCCTGGCAGGCACGGGGGACCATATGGGACACCGGGATTCAAACCAACCACCTTTGGTCCTGGATCGGCTGCTTGCAAGGCAAACGCCGCTGTGCTATCTCTCCGGGCCCTAGATGTTTTTTTCTTATAAAGTTCTGTCAGTGCCTTGTATATTTTGGAGATTAGCCCCTTATCTGATGGGTATTGGGTGAATAGTTTCTCCCACTCAGTGGGGGGCTCTTGTATCCTGGGCACTATTTCCTTTGAGGTGCAGAAGCTTCTCAGCTTAATATATTCCCATCTGTTAATCTTTGCTTTCCCTTGCTTGGAGAGTGCAGTTTCCTCCTTGAATATGCCTGTAGTCTCAATATCCTGGAGTGTTTTGCCTATGTGTTGTTCTATATATCTTATGGTTTTGGGTTTGATATCGAGATCTTTAATCCATTTGGATTTTACCTTCGTACATGATATTAGCTGGGGGTCTAAGTTCAATTTTTTGCAAGTGGCTATCCAGTTGTGCCAACACCACTTGTTGAAGAGGCTTTCCCTGCTCCATTTAGGATTTCCTGCTCCTTTATCAAAAATTAGGTGATTGTATGTCTGGGGAATATTTTCTGAGTATTCAAGCCTATTCCACTGATCTGAGGGCCTGTCCAAAACAGCTTAGGTCTTTAAAATAAACGAGAAGCAAACAATGCACCCAGGAAAGAATAGAATAAAAACTTTGATCTTTTTGATATAGTGGGCAAGATAGGCAAAACTATAATATAAACTTCACAAATGTACTTATACGAATAGTCTCTGTTCATTGCCTATATGAATTTTGATATGCTTACTAGGTGTCTTTAATGTTTCTGTCCACTTAATAACTAATAAGTTGGGAATCTGAATAAGGTGGCGATACTGTATTATAAATGGTCAGCCTGTGCTCTTATTTATGACAGCCTAGAAATCACTAAATCTTGGGCAGTCTATGTATGTTTGTTATCTTATTCTCTGCAACCATGCCCTCTGCAGAGAGGTTCAAGGTGCTCGTCTGGTTGACTATAGACATTCCACCTTCTAGATAGGCCTACATTCCTTGTTAGTTGCCTCTACTTAGAATTTCTCTAATTATATTTTCATTATCATGTCTCCTTATCTAACTCTTTTCTACTTTACTCCTGCACTTGTAAATGCCTACATGATTACACTACACCCTTATTTCAGATTGTATGGATTGTATGGATGGTCTCCCATCCTAATGTCCTTAAATTTATGAGATTTGTAAGGTTAATCTTGATTTTAAGGAAACATATTCAAATATTCTGATTATTAAGGCCTTTTGTGGGAAAGATATGGGTGATTAATCTGTCTACCACATTTGGAAAAGTTAAAAGGCTTTTTTTCAGAAAAAAATTAATGAAAGTAATTTTTATGTAAGATAACTGTAAATTATCTTTTTGTACCATATTTAATGAGACATTTTACAAAAATGTTAAAAATAAGTACCCCATAAATGATTAGTATAAATAAAAATAAAACCAGTTATTTTCAGTAAGAAAAATAATCTCATGGATTTAATTGGCCATGAATGGTCCTCATGCATATTTATTTGTAACTTAGATTGGTAAATTCTTAAAATAAAAATATATGTTTTAAAATATATATAATTTAATTTATTCATTTCTACAGAAACCCCCTCTATCATTGAGTGCATGCTCTTTAAAAGCACAATTATATTCTTCAATTTATTTCATAACTGCCTTGAAAATAAACTGTACCCTCAGGAGTGATAAAGATTACATCCACTGCATTTCTACTTGCCAGTCTTTAAGCACATTCAGCATAGGTAAATCTTCATATAGTGGAATTACTAAATCCATCTCTGTACTATTTGTCTCACTTTGGTTTTTGAATTTCTCAGAAAATTGATTTTAGTTTTATAACTGATTATCAAAGAACATAATAGTCCTAAAATATATATACTAATCTTAGAATTTCGTTTTTTTAACCAAAGTAAATTTTGTATTGTTCAGCAGTGAAGTTAACATATGGATCTAAAATATATGCATTTTAGAAACTAATTTAGGTGTTACTTATTAAATTATCACATAGATTTTATAAGTATCTTAAGTTCTATGGTATCAGTGTTGAATATTTAATTTCTTTGAAAGTATCTTTATTTTATAATAATTATCATTACATACATTATGTAAAATTATGTAATTATATAATTCCATAGGTGAGACAATATTGACTGCTTATCATTTACAAATATTAAGTTGAGTTTACACACCAAATAAAAGAAACAAACTTACTACGAAATAATTTATACCTTAATTTAGGAAATAAGCAAAGTTCATAATATAGTAAATTGTATTTTACTTTTTCAGAAGTGTACAATTATGAATAATTTTAGTATCCCTACCCTAAATTATTGACTATTATACTTAATAATAGTATAATTTGATATTTAACTATGGTTATTAGGAATTATACCTTCAATGAGAAAAGTTCAATGAGTTAAAAGCTTTTTATTGTTTCTAGTTAAAGGAAAATTTTGTATAATTTTATTATTCTTTCATAATGTATTTAATTTAATTAAAATTCCACTTTGTAAACCCTCAAACTAAGGTTGATTTTGCAAGAGGTGGAAAGGTTTTTTTATATATCAATCCTCTGAAGCAAAATGGAAAAATTACTTCAGTGCTTCTGTTGAATTGGTTCAACACAGGTGAACAGATATTTAATGGTTTTTATGAGGATAAGGAAAGATATTATACCTCCAAATATCATTACTTGAATGTGCACCAGTATGATAATTACATGTTAATTTATAATAAATGTATAATTCTGATGATTGGTTTAGTTAGGTGGTAACAGCTCATATGAGAAATATGGCATAAGAAATATTACACAAATATGACATATGAGAGTAGAAATAGTAAGGGAACTATATATCAGATTAAATTTTTCTAAGCCAAAACATCAGGAGGAAAAGGTTAATTATCCTGGAGTTTGCAGACATGAAATATTCACACATTTAATGTAATAGTAAAATCATTATTGGGTTAATCATTTGATCCTTAATTAAAAAGATATAATGATATAATAGTATTAGATCATTCTATAAAGGTTTTAAACTATCAACATATTTAATAAATGAAGACATTTATCACACAAAGTCCTTTAACACAGTGAAATGACTAAGACACATGTCTTGTACTGGGTTCCAAATGCACACAACAGAGTAGCGCACATCTCTGAATACTTGCCCCTTGTTCAAAATCAGTTTTTCAGTAAGAAGCATATCCTATCTATTCTTAATTTTTTGTACATATAATAGCATATCCATTAACATCCTTAGAGTACATGTTTATTTAATGAGTATTTTTTTGTTTTCATCCAATTTATTTGGCATTGATTTTGGAAATCATTACAATTGTGGATTAGTACACTCATCATGCCATAGCAATACAGGAATGGATGGCTTAACAGAAATCAATTTTGTGACAGTTCTAAATGTCTAAACATCATTTTGAAAGGCTGGACTAGTAGGGCTTCTAAGACACCTCTTTCTGGCTTGAAGATACCTCCTTAGTTCACACAGGGGACCTTTTCTTTGTTTTATATGTTATCCTTCTAAGGATACCAACCCTATGTGTCTGTAATTCTAACTACCATGGTGGTCTTTTTTTTCTTTTGTACTATTTTATCAGAAAGAAACATCATCCCTAACATTTCTATTCATTTGATTAATAATAATTTCCAGTATATGTGAACACAGATATTATATTTGCTAATCCACTGCTTTGTAGAATGCAATTTTATCATCCTATGCTGATATGCTTATTCAAAGTTTCTTTTGCCTTTATCTTATAGATGCTACTGATTTTTCAGAGCTACTTATGGGAGAAATTTTCCATGCTATATTGGGAGATATGTACCATGCCCATGATGCCCAGGACTACTCTCAGGTCCATACTCAGGGATTGTATTCATTAGTGTTGTGGAATCATATGGTGTCAGGGATTGAACTGGGTTTGGCTGCATATAAGGCAAGTGCCTTCACTATTGTATTATTTATACTCTCTCTTTACCCTTATTAGTACACTGCTTCACATTCCCTTTACTGAGCAAAGAACCTCAGAGTAGATTATTTATATAGTTATAATTTGGTAAAGGGACTTTGTCTCAGTCTGTGTTCTATTCTGGAATTGCATAATCTCTAAAAATATATAAAATGTATATTTTCAGGTTCTTTCTGTGACAAAATAGAGTATAGGTATGGACAATTGCTAATGATATATATGTATATATACATACATAATGATTAGAATAGTTTTTATCCAAAAATTCCTGTTTGTTTTTTAACAATGATGATTGCAGACTTGTGTAGTACTTCTTTATTTTGCCTATTTTTTTTTTATTTTTGTCCCCCAATTCACAATACAGACCAGGGAAAGGGCCTGGGTTGAGGTGTATATGGGGTGCATTTACTGTACCTCCTTTTTCTATCTATATAGTCAGTGTAAAGAACATAGCCTGTGGACAGAATTAGGAGACCTTATCTTTTCTTTTCTTTGATTTTTAAATATATATAGATATAAAAAAATTCTTCACCAGTGCAACATTCCCATGATCAATATCCCATATGTCCTACAACCTACCCCACACCAGCCTGTACTCTAGTCAGGCTATTTTACCTATTTTATAATAAATATGATAAACAAGAATTTAACATTTTTGGATAAATTCTTCCATTAAGTAGTTATGATTTATTCTTGCTTTGTTTGCTTTATTTTGGGCTGGGTATACTGGGCAGTACTAAGGGTTTCTGTGCTCAGGGATCACTCCTGACAGTGATTATGGGACCAAATAAGGATCTGGTGATAAAACCAAGGTTTGCCACATACAAAGCAAGCTCCCTACCTCCTTTACAATGATTCAAATCTCTGTTCTTTACTTTGAGTGAAATTTTAATGGTTATTCCTAACGTGAAATAATTCACACTTGTTTATCTTCATTTCTAATATTGGAAGTATATTCTATATCACATATACACATCAGTAAGGAAAGATATTTATTAACACAATGACTTTTAAATAAATCAGCTTATGTGTGGGTATGTTATTTTCCATATTTTTAGTTAAAATTTGTTATTTTGTTAAGGTTTTAATTTTGTTTAAGCTAAATTACTCTGCTTTTCAGTTTTCCTTTTATTTCAGTTTTTCTAATAACTGAATTTGATTTTAATACATATATTCTATGTGCTCTATTTTTACTCAGAACACTGCTATAACTGCATTCTAAAGATGTCATTAGACTGAATTTTCATTGCTATTCAGTTAAGTACTTTAAATTTTAATATTGCCTCCAGTGCTTTTTTTTTATAAATCTATTTTTTTTACCAGCAATAGAATCTGATTTGGGTCCAGAAAATATTATAATGCGTCTGTTCCCCAAAACAGGAAAAAAAACATGTAAAGAACTATCTTCATGCACTTCCAAGGCAAATTTCTTATACCCACTTTAGTATCTCACCAGTAAAAAAAAATCTATTATTTTTATGTGGAAGCATTTTCTTTGCTGTCTAATTATTGAGCTTTTTCTATTGGTTTTCTTAGTATTGGTTTTCATTTGAACTTCATTAAGGTCTGAGAACAAAATTCATTTAATTTGTTTTAGGGTTTGTTTGTTTTTTTTTGGCAAAATATAGCCGTGATTTTTAACCATTATAGTCCTTTGACAAAAGTAAAATGATACATGATACATGAATATATAACTCTACTTACACTTATCTTCAGCACTGTTGTTCTACTCTATTCTGTGTACTCTGTGTTAACTGCAATAGATGCACACTGTCATGAAATTTCTGTGTACCTATGATTCAAACCATTAGTCTGAAGTGTGATTTACCATTTTCATACGCATTTTTTGTTCAAAATCAAACATACGATAGGCATTAGAACAGAGCTTAAGATATTTACAATATGCGTTATTGAGACTAGTGTTTAGATTTTCCTGTGTACCACAGTTTTAGGTGCTATTATAATCTCTCTCTCTCTCTCTCTCTCTCTCTCTCTCTCTCTCTCTCTCTCTCTCTCTCTCTCTCTCTCTCCCAGAACTTGGACTCTTATTAAGACTTCTATTAATGGAGAGCTATTTCTTGTAGATTGATACCTCCTGTACTCATCTTTAATACCTTTTTGGTGTTTGAAAGCTCAAGGATTCTCAAATCCTTTGATTGATTTCTCAGTGTGTCAGTGAGCTACTAATTCTTGGGATCTATAATATGACCCCCAACAACTCATCACCTAGTCTCACTAAGTTAGCTAATTGGAGTAGTTTTCTTCATGCAGGGAAATTAGTTATAATAAAACCTTTTAAGAGGAGTGATATTGAAGAGTATAGTCAGAAGAAAAGGTATTTGACTTGAATGTGGCTGACCTCGTTTAAATCCCTGTCATCCTATATAATCTCCAGAGCTTGCCAGGAGTTCTTTCTGAGTTCATAGCCAGGAAAACCACCAGATGTTACCCCTAAAACTAAAAACAGTATTTCCCTGAGAACAGGGTTTTTTTTTTATGCTGGAAAAGCAACTGGGCATATTTCCAAATACAGTTTTTTCTCCTCATGCTGACTCCCAGGGATCTTCCTTTGAGACTCTAGTACAGAAACATGAAGAAAAACCTACTGCAGATTTTGAAAGTTTCTTTAATTCTAGTGTATGATCACTTCCAGCTGTTCACAAAATTGCCATTATAACATTTCTACAAGTTTGAGACACCCACAGCTCCTTAGAACCAGGGAAAGAACACTAAGCAGAACTCAATTGTGACTCTATTCTTCTGTCCTATGTTTATGGACAATTTATCCTCAAACCTCAGTTCCCTGATGAGCCTTTTTAAAAAAGAAGCCATATACATTTTAGTATATTCAGCGATTTCTTAATAACTGGATGTAAGAATGGGAATACACTAAATATGTGCCTAATATATAAACAATGTCAACTTTTCTTTGAAAGATTTTTCTGCCTAGGTATTTATCCAAATTGCCAATATAAATACTGGCAGCTATTAGAAAATCAAATGCTAATAAACCCTTTTATGTTTTCAGAGCAAATAGCTATCTCTAGTTACTTCCGTCAATTGAGTTGCATTTGGTCACTGTAGGTGGCAATTCTTTAGTTCCTATAAAAGCTAAAATTTTACTCTTGAATTTCTAGCACTTTTTGTAACTCAACGCTATCATACACATTTGAGGAAGAAGTTAAAAGGAGCTAGATTTCAGCTGTGGTAGCATAAATTCATTTAGCACCCATGATTCCCATCTAGTTGTACCTATCTTGTAAAGAGTTACTCCTTTTCAAAGAGATGTATGATACAATGAACATTGTTCCTGTTAGTTAAAAAATATTTGAAAATATAACTAAGGTTACTAATCTGTGACTCTGACTTAACCAAAACAGAGATTATATTCATTCAACCTTCTTTAATCATGTGAGGCACTAAAAGGGTTCAAAATAAATGAAAATAAAATAATAAAGTAATTGCTCCTTTTGACCCTTAAGAAAAAATACTTTATTTTGAACTTCCTTTGCAGAGAATACAGATTTCTGGCAAAAACAAACAAACATGTCGCTATTACAAAAAGTAATAAACAACCAAAAGATAAAGATATTCAGTTCTATAATTGCAAGGAACTGAACATTGCCAAAATTCTAATACTGGAAACACACCAAGCCTTAGATGAAAATGCAATGGCAATCAACATCTTCATTTCAGTCTACTAAGATTAGATGCTGCTAAGTCATGCCTTGCCTTAAAACTATTGATATTTTTTCTTTTGATTTTTAAATCTATGAAAACATGTACAATGAAAAATAACACATGCAAATAATTTTAATAAAGCACAATTAATTTTCATAATAAAAATAACAAATACCAGTGGAACAAATATCTATAATTTTAAGTTAATTTCTAAGTAACATACAAAATTAACAATCTACTCACTTGTTATGTAGCTAAAGATAAAATCCATAAGTGATATCATTGTCAATTCAAACTGCTATTAGATGATAAAACAATTTAGGTAGCTATGAACAAGAGCATTTTACTTGTCATGTTCAAAAAGGTGGCCTTCCAGGCTCAGGATGTCAGCACGGTCAGGCTTCCTTGATGGTCATCGTCCAATAAAGACTGTTATCTATTAGTCATGTTGCCATGTAATTGAAGGGACCAGTGCTGTTTTATAATGTCAATAATCCCAGTCAGAAACAGAGAAAAAAAAAGCAAAACAAAAAAATGGGACTAGAGCGGTGGCGCTAGAGGTAAGGAGTCTGCCTTGCAAACACAAGCGTAGGACGGATCGCAGTTCTATCCCCCAAGCACTAGCCTAGGATGGACCGGATTCAATTCCCTGGCATCCATATGATCCCCCCCAAGACAGGAGCAATTTCTGAGCTCATAGTTGGGAGTAATCCCTGAGCGTCAAAGAGGTGTAGCCCCCCAAACCAAAAACCAACCAACAAACAAACACCCCAAATAATCCCAGTTAGGGGTCTGAGCGATAGCCCAGTGGTAGTGTTTGTCTTGAAAGAGGCTGACCCAGGATAGACTTGTGTTGGATCCTTGGCGTCCCATATGGTTTCCCGAGCTGGAGCCCTTTTTGAGCGCATAGCCAGGAGTAACCCCTGAGCATCATCTGGTCTGGCCCCCAAACCAAAACAAACAAACAAAAATAATCCCATTCACCTCTATGCCTACTCATCTCCCCAAGTCTCCTCTTACTATCACTTTGGGATTTGATGAAACATGAGCACATGAGCTTTTAATTTTATAACAGGTATCTTAATACTTTCAGTCAAATGTGGTTTTCATGTGATCACTTAGGCCAAATAATATGTAAGTATGTAAAATATCACAAAACTGAGTCAGAGTAAATTATTCTTTTTTAAATAATTGATGGTAAATAGTTATATTGTGTGAAAATTGTTAAAGACTTAATTTAGATAATTCTTTTTTAAGAATCAATATGCCTATTCTGGTTTTGTGCCATGTAAAATAGAAATTACTATTTTTAGGAAAATTCAAATTCATAATAGATAAATTATAGATAAGAAAAATGGAAATGCACACTTAAAAGAGAGGACAAATATATAAACACTATAATACTCAAATGAAAAACCTGTCCAAATTAAGTCAAGAGCAGTTATAGAAATAATATGCTATACTCTAATTTTTAGTGTTCTTTATCCCATTACTTTGTTTCTTTTGATCTTCAATGATTCTAAAAATTCATGTCTGTAAGTCTTACTACTGATGTTCCAAAACTATGTTCATACAGTATTCTTTCTACAGTATTTTCTAACTATGCCCATACAGCATTCTTTCTATATCCACTGCATATTAAACATAATTTTATAACTTCTAAAATATGAGTTAAGTTTCTCAAAGTTAGATTTTTTACCTCATTCTTATTTGGAATAAGATTTTCAAAAATGTTATAAAATATTACTTTTTTAACTAATATGTTAGAATGTCATACTATAATTTCTAATATCTCCTGGGTCTATGCTTATATATCACTCTTTATGGTCCTTTTCATATATGGACTGACAGGTATCAACTACAGTTTGAAAAAGTTCAAGGCAATAGCCTTATGTTACTATTGCTCTGCCCCTTCTATATTATCTTCTAAATAATTCATAAAAGTAATTACACTAAGGGGAAATAGTTTATTTTTTCTTAATTGATAAAAAGAAGCTTGATAAATTTATTATTTTGGAGTTTTTTTAATAAGCACCTTGATTATAAACATGATTGTAGTTGGGTTTCAGTTATAAATAGAACACCCCTCCCCCATTCAGCAGTGCAACATTCCCATCACCAATGTCCCTAAATTACCTCCTCCCACCCCACTTGTGTTTGAGGCAAGCATTCTACTTCTCTTATTCACATGACATTTTCACCATAGTTGTCAGTGTAGATATTTCTCTTATTGCACTTACCACTCTTTGTGGTGAGCTTCATATCATAAGCCAATCCTTTCAGCCCTCATCTCTATTGTGTCTAGGCACTTTTTACAATAATATATTTTATTTTAAAAATAACATAGACAGTCATATGAACATTAAGTAGAAATTAAAAAAATGATCAGTTTTAAACACCAAATCCAAAGCCAACGACAACAGAATCAATATCCAATCTACAACATGCTTGATACAGAGGGGACTACTTATATTAGCAACCCATGGCGTCAATGGGGAGGATATGGGATGCATGCTGGGAACAAGGGTGGAATGAGGACAACATTGTTGGTGGAAATGCCCACATTAATAATCATCAAGAAAATGCAAATTAAAACAACACTGATGTACCATCTCACACCACAGGGTCTGGCACACATCACAAAGGAAAACAACTGCTGGCAGGGATGTGGAGAGAGAGGAACTCTTATTCACTGCTGGTGGGAATGCCGTCTAGTCCAGCCCTTATGAAAAACAATATGAAGATTCCTCAAAAAACTGGAAATTGAGCTCCCATATGATACAGCTATACCATTTCTAGAAATATACCCTAGGAACACAAAAGTACAAAACAAAAATCTTTTCCTCACACCTATATTCATCGCAGTGCTATTTAAAATAGTCAGACTCTGGAAACAACCAACATGCCAAGAAACTGTGGTGCATATATACAATGAAATATTATGTAGCCAGCAGAAGAGATGAAGTCAAGAAATTTTCCTATACATGGGTGTACATGGAATATATTATGCTTTATAAAACAAGTCAGAGGGAGAGATAGAACCAGAATAGTTTTTATTCATCTATATTTTTTAAATTTTTATTTTGACCAAAGTGGATTACAAATCGTTCACAATAATTTTTTAGGTACAATTTCTATTCTCTTGATTTTATGGAGTCAGCCTATTCTGTGCAGTGTTCTGAAGAAATTATATCCATCAGGGCCTTTCTTGGATGTGCTGAGTCCATACAATATTATGTCTGCTGGGGCCTTTTCTGGCTGCCTCACCAATAACTAAAAGGAAATCTTCTGTGATTTTCTACAATGTAGTGCTTTAGTATAAATAAAATGTTTAAATTTTTATATTCATTAATTGTTTCTTCCAAATTATCCTTTATCTTTTTTATTAGTATTTTTATTGTGACCAAAGTGGATTACAAATTTTCACAGTAATGTTTTAGGTACATAGTGGCATTGAACCCAGGGCATTCCCACCAGCAGTGTTGTCCTTCCAACATCCAACTCTGTTCCCATCATGCATCCTATATCTCCCCCTTCGCCCCCCCCCCAGGCTACTAATATAATTGGTCCCTCTGTGTCTAGATTGTTGTAGAATGGGTATCATTTCTGTCTTCATCGGCTTTGGATTTGGTGTTTAAGACTGTTCGTGTTTTTGGTTTTTTTTTATTATTAATGTTCATACAACTTTTCGGTCTTGGTACCATCAATTTTCCCTTCTCAATTTATATGGCTGAACAAAATGATTCAAGTTATGGGGTTCTGTTTGAAAAGAAAGAAAAAGAAAAAAATTACAACAACAACAAAACCAAAGAAAGCAAAAAACAGACAAACAAACAATCTGTGAGGGTGCTACCTCCCATTTAAGGAAAGCATGCACCAGATGTGGTTTTTTCCTTCCTTGGTGCAGTGCCTTCCTCCAAAAGAATTATTTGCCAAAAGGCCCACTTAGCGAAGTCAATCATTTGACCCTTTGCGTGGATCATTGGCGGTAATTCCAACATGGCTGTAACATTACATTTTTTCTCTCTATTTGGCCACTATAGAAATCTAGTCTCAGCTTTTCTACAGACAAAAAAAATGTCAGTACCAAAAACCTGCCAAAAGTTCCCTGCTGGCTAGTTCGTATAACCTGGTGCCAACAGCCTTCTTTTTCTGAGTCTAGATATCTGATGGTAAACAATTATTTCCATTCCCCCTAAAATCTATTTCTCAGCTACTACATAAACATCATAAATATCTCTGTCTCTCTCCTCCTGGTCTCTTGAAAAACCTGCTTTTTGCTAAATCAAAAACATCTCTAGCTCTGGTTTCACTGCCCTCCAGCAGAGTTCTTTCTCCCTGAAGAACGGTCTTTTAATATAAGGCCTGCTCTCCTGGTCTTTGAGAACACCTTGCATACCAGAGTCTGTGCTTATAAAAAGTCATCAGCTGAAAATTAAATTTGTCTCTCGTCCCTTCGATGAGGGTACCCATACAATGCATTTCGTGTGGTCTCATTTATTTCATTATTTCATATTTCATATTCGTCCACTTGTGCTCCCACTTCTCTACCTGTGAAAGGTTCCTGGACCCCACGAAGGTTCTGCTTAGTAACGCTAACAAGTCTGCAGCAGGAGGGGTCCATCTAAAGGATTATAAATATTATTATAAGACAAGAAAGGGAAAAAGGAAAAAAATCACAAAAAAGACAAAAAAGATTTTAAAAAAGGTAAAAAAAATGCACCACCACAATACAGACATCAACCAAGCAATAATCAAGAGCCTAAAATAAAAAGAAAAAAAAGAAAGTTTTTGCTTCCTTTAATTAATATTTTGTATTATTCATTGACTTACTTTAAGTTAAATCAGCCTTGGAAGTCTGGAATGAGCTTTACTTGGTCATATTATAATATTTATTGATGTGTTGTTGGATTCTATTTGCTAGTATTTTGTTGAGGGTCTTTATATCTGAGTTCATGAAATATTGGCCTGTAATTATATTCTTATGCTCTCTCTGTCTGCTATTAATATTAGAATAATATTAGATTCATAGAAACTATTTGGAAGTGCTGTTTTTCTTGAATTTCTTGGAATAACCTATATAGGATTGATAGTAGGTTTCTATAAAGTTTGGAACATTTCTCTAGTGAATCTATGTGAGCCTAAGCTTTTGTATTAGGGAAGTCTTTTGATTATTCAAATTCCATAACCATTGATAAGTCTCTTCAGATACTCAAGATCATCTTGTTTCAATCTTGGGAGATTACAGGAGTCCAAATAGTTTTTTTTTTTGGTTTTTTTTTTTTTGGTTTTTGGTTTTTGGGCCATACCCAGTGACGCTCAGAGGTTACTCCTGGCTATGCGCTCAGAAATTGCTCCTGGCAGGCACAGGGGACCATATGGGATGCAGGGGGGATTGAATCACGGTCCTACGCTAGCGCTTGCAAGGCAGACACCTTACTTCTAGTGCCACCTTCCCGGCCCCCAAGTAGTTTTAATTTCTTCAAATTGTCTTCTTTTGTGGCATAAAGATTTTCATAAAAATAACTGAGAAGCATTTGTATTTCTTTTGTATCAATAGTACCATTCCCAATTCATTTCTGATACTGCTTATTAATATTATCTCTCTTCATTTTATTTGTAAGTCTTGCTAACTGTTTATTGATCTTGTTTACTTTAAAAAGAACCACGTTTTGATCTTTTTTTCATTGACTTTTGTGTTGTTTTCTGGGGGTCTAGTTCATTAATTTTTGCCCTAAGTTTTATTATTTTCTTTTTTATTATTTCCTTACACCTTGCTACTTTTAGCACATTTAGCTGATTTGTTTCCATTTTTTAAGCTCTGACATTAAGTTATTTTTATAATCCTGTTCTTCCTTCCTAACAAGTGCTTGCAGAGCTATAAATTTTCCCCTTACTATCACTTTCAAATAAATTTATCAGATTTATTTTATTTTTTATTTTTAATTAAAATTAAATTAATTAATTTTTTCATTTTTTAAAATTCTGATAATTAGAGTCTTCTCACATAATCCAGGAATCTTTTGATATCCTCCTTTATTTTATCTCTGATCCACTGGTTGTTGTTCAGTAGTGAGCTTTTTTTTTTTTTTTTTTTTTTTTTTTTTTTGGTTTTTGGGCCATACCCGGTAACGCTCAGGGGTTACTCCTGGCTATGTGCTCAGAAGTCGCTCCTGGCTTGGGGGACCATATGGGACACCGGGGGATCGAACCGCGGTCCGTCCAAGGCTAGCGCAGGCAAGGCAGGCACCTTACCTTTTGCGCCACCGCCCGGCCCCCAGTAGTGAGCTTTTTAATTCCAAGGTGTTAAATTTATTTATATGGTTTTGTTGTAATTTACTTCTATTTTCAGTATGTCAAGGTCTAAAAAGATAGTTATATAATTTTTATCCTTTAATTTAATGGATTTATTTTGGGGGGGCCAGCATGTGTCTATCTTGGGGAATGTCCCATATGCATTGGAGAACAATGCCTTTTTGTTCTGTGAGGATAAAATGCCCTATAAAAAAGCCACTTTCTTCACTTTTTTCCTTCAAAGCCAATATATTGTTAAGTTTTATCTTGGCTGATTTGTCAAGAGGTCACAAAGAAGTGTAGGTTTTCCACTACTAATGTTTTGCTACTATTTTTTTTTCAAGTCTATTAGCAGTTGTTTTAGTATTTTGCTGGCCTTCATGGGTAAATATATTTAGGAGTATGATTTCATTCTCTTTTACATAAACCTTGATAAATATGAAATGACCTTCTCTGTCTTTTATCACCTTTACATGCCTGAATTTTGATATTAGTATGACCACCTTAGCCCCTTTAAGGAAGTTGTTTTCATGGAAGATAGTCATCTATCCGGTGACTTCAGCTCAGGGGTTATTCCTGGCTTGGGGGACCATATTGTTACCGTGGATCCTACCGCAGTCTGTCCTGGATAAGCCACTTTCAAGGCAAATGCCCTATTGCTGAGCTATCGCAAAGGCCCTTTTATCTCTTTTCTTTAAATTTCAAAGAAAGTCTATCTGGTTGAAGTATTTGTGCAAGACATTTCTTTCATTTAGAATTATTTGTGTGTTTATTTGTTTTTATTTTGGAGGTAAACCAGGCTGCCTTCAGGTGCTATACCTGTTTCTATGCTTAGGTATCACTCCTGGCAGTCTCATGAAGACTATCTGAGGTGCCGGTGATGGAACCTGGGTCTGACACGTGCAAAGTAGAGCCCTAACTGCTGTGCTAATACTCCAGCCACTGCATTGAGTTTTTTCACAATATCCCACCACTGTCTTCTAGCCTGAACTTTGCCTGTGAGAAATCTGTTATAATTCTCAATGATGTTTCTTTATATATAATTTCCTTTTTTTTTTAAATCTGGCTACTTTCAGTATTATATCTCTATCTCTGGTATTTATCATTATGCTAGTATATAACTTGGGGTACTTCTATTTGGATTTCTTTTAACTGATACTTTTTGGGGGATTCAAGCTAGGGGTGTTTGCCCTCTTCAGTTCTGGGAACTTCTTAGCAATAAAGTCTTTGACTAAAGCTTCTTCACAGAGATTTTGTCCTGTCTCTCTGTGATTCTGTTTTTGTTCCTTTTAAATTTACCTAAAAGACTTGTTGTCATCTGTTCATTTATTTTAATTTTTTTACATCTTCTGTTTATTTTCTTTAATGCTCCCTTGCAGCTTCTTCAGTTGTATGGAAGTGTTATGCTACTCATTTTCCAGGTCATTGATTCTGTCCTTTTCAGCTGTTACTCTGTTTTTGAAGTCTTCCCATGAAATTTTCATATTGCCTACCAAGTTTTTCAGACCTATTATTTCTTTTTAAAGTTTTCTCATTTCTAGTCTCAAGAGATGTGTGACTTAATTGTCTGTTGTTTTTCCCATGTTTTCTTTGAGTTTTTTTGAACACTGTCCACAGTTCCACTTTAAAAATCATATCAGAGAGGCTATTATATATGTGGCTGGTGTTAATTAAATCTACAGACCTACCACATTCATTCAATAAATTTGGTGAGGTTCTGCATTGCCTTCCCACTGTTACCTTTAAAGTTTGTGTGGGGGGGGGAATAAAAAATAAAAAATAAAGTGTATGGTGTTTTACTTTTTATGTGTTGTGCTGGGAGTCCTGGCATAGGAAAAATACACAGCTATGGAGCAAAACACAGCACCTTTGCTCTTCTCTCAGTGCACTAGTTTATGTTCACAATGGCCCCTTTAATTCCAAATCTACCCTATATAAAGACAGCTGCTAGTCTCTGCTCTTCTCTATCTCAAGGTCAAGCCTTTCTCTGATTACAGTAACTTAAGTTCGAAATTTAGGCTGACTCAGGGCCCTGCCTGGGTTGCCCAGGAGGTGTGGCCAGGTCTGATCATAAAGGACGCAAGCAAACCGACTTCTGGCCTCACTATCTTTCTTTGCTGTCTCTCCCAGCTGATATCTCAGAGCCACATCTTTATGGCCAAATTTCTGGGCCCTTCGACCCTACTTAGTCTTAACTATTCATTCTTTTATAGTTAAAGTCCACCACTGAGAAGCTCAACTTGCTGATGGGTCTGAACCATGCCTGGAGCTCCAGTCCTGCCAATGTGGAGCGGATTAGGGAGTCAATTTCTGACATTCTCCTGGCAAAGATAACATTTAGCATCCTTACCCAATGTTTATTTCTTCTTGAATAACTATATGCCAAGTGGCCATAATTTGAACAAAAACAAAAGATTCTAATCTCATTCTTAACTATTTTCTGTATTGTTTTAAGTAACTTCTCTTACTTAGCTAAAACAGATTAAGATTCATATTTACAAAAATTTCGGTAAGTTATTTTAATGTAAATTGATGTGACACTTGTTGCTTTACACTGCTTTCATAACCATCATATGTTATAGTTTGTGTATATCACAGAAACTATGATCTTAATGTTGAATTTTAAGGGAAAATAGAAAGTCTTCATGTATCTAACAACATAAAGAATGCCTGGCATTTTTTTGTTGTTTGTTTGTTTTTGGACCACACCCAGTGATGCTCAGGGGTTACTCCTGGCTATGCACTCAGAAATTGTTCCTGGCTTGGGGGAACATATTCGATGTCAGGGGATTGAACTGCGGTCTTTCCTAGCTAGCGCTTGCAAGGCAAACAGATGCCTTACCTCTAGTGCACCACTCCGGCCCCACCTGACATTTTTTATCTCAAGAATTTTAATTTAAAAAAAAAAAAAGAATTTTAATTTGTTAATAAATGCTCCCAATATTTAAGCCTGTGAGCACAAGCAATTTTCACATTTTTTAAAACAATAATTTTTACCTATGTATTATAACTTACTTTTATTCAGTAAATATTATTTGAGAAAAATATACAAAAATAAAATTTTACCTAATTTAAACTATAAACACTATTTTATTGCTTTTTCATATTATAGTCCTGTCTCCCCTTATGAAAATTAATTTATATGTACATATATTTGTTTTTATCGAGAATTTGGTAATCCCCTTTTCTTGTGAAATTATGTTAAAATATATTTTCAAAAAAGTCTTCCATCCAAATATCTGATTACAAACTATTAATTTTCATTACTACTCTACACAATATCTTAATAGTAAATTAAATTCAGTATCCCACTTGGATACTTGGATAGAAATCCAGAAAATTTTTTTTAAGATCTCTCCCTTTAAAGCTATGACAGTAAATTACATTTTTGTAATAGATGTACCACTAAATAAAATCAGGGAAATAAAAGTTAAATTGACTTACTACCTTTTTTTAAGATAAAATCTTCACTGTTAAATATAAAAGTTATTTTTAAAGAATAAATATTCTGAGAAGGAATTGTAGTGAAGTCTAAATAGGAATCAATGTATTCATCACTATTATATTAATAACATTTCATATTTATGAGGTATAGATTCAATAAAAACATAAAATGGATGGGAGATATATGAAACAGATGCCTTTTATACCAATTGACAATCTTAAATAAATAAAATTCATTTTTTTTTTTTTTTTTTGGTTTTTGGGCCACACATGGCGGTGCTCAGGGGTTACTCCTGGCTGTCTGCTCAGAAATAGCTCCTGGCAGGCATGGGGGACTATATGGGACACCGGGATTCGAACCAACCACCTTTGGTCCTGGATCAGCTGCTTGCAAGGCAAACACCGCTGTGCTATCTCTCCGGGCCCTAAAACTCATTTTTATATCTCTCAGGGAAAGACAATAAAATAAATGATCATTATTCTTTAATTTTTTATTTGAACTGTTATGTTTTACAAAATTATTTACAGTTTAGTTTTAAACATATGTTTTAGAACCAATCCCATCATCAGGTTTAACCTCTTTCTATCAGCACTCCCAGAGTGCATATCATGCCATCATCACAGCTCCATTCTGCTATCATAAAATGCCCATTTTTTCTAATACAGTCTGGATCTCAGGACTTCACATATTGTTTGTTGCCTTTGACTTGGATTTTTAGTTCTGTCATACTTAATACCACCACTGCACCTGAGAACTCTTAGTCCCTTTTATTACACATGTGTTTCTCTTCCAATCAATTTCTTTCCTTATTCTCATTTTATTCTGGGCCTAGATTGTTCATGACAGCTGCCACTTTAAACATTTAATTTTAAACATATAATTTTGCCATGCAGTTCTTCTAATGATATCATCCTGTAGTTCTTCTTCTGGCTTACTTAATTTAACTAATTTATCTTCCATTTCCATCAATGTTGCAACAAAATTCATTATTGCATCATTTATTATAGCCATATAGTATTCCATTATATATATACCACATCTTTATGATCCATTCTTCTGTTGCTGGCAAGTTGATTCCAACTTTCATTTATTTTACTGAGTTCTGCATACATGCTTTTGGATGAATGTCCCAACTCCTTCTGGGTATAAATATATTTATATATATGTATATATGTATATATATATATATATATATATAAGTATTTCTGAGTCTTATGGCATTTAGATTGAGTTTATTGAGAACCTTCCATATTGTTTTCTATAGGAGTTGGACCAGGAAGCATTTCCACCAGCAGTGAAATAGAGTTCCTATTCACCACCCTCATGACAACACAAAATTTTCAATATTTTTATATGTACTATCTGTACTGATACTGTCTTAATTTGGATTTCCCTAAGAAGTGATAATGAGCTTGTTTACATATAATGTTCGACTATCTATTGGTGGTCTTCCTCTGAGAGGTATCTGTTCATTTACTTTCCTCATATTTAATTATGTTTTAGATTTTGGGGATTAACCTGTGTGAGTGCTTTGCATATCTGAGATATCAACACTTTATCTTATTAAAGATAAGTTAAAATACTTTCTCCCATTATGTTGCCAGTATTTTAGTTTTAGCCTGTTTTTCTATTTGTTTGTTTTGTTTTTTGTTTTTGCCAAACAGAACTTTTTTTAATTTGGTGCGATCTAATTTATTTAGATTTGATTCTCTAGCCCTTGTTATTGGCATCCTATTGTTGAATACTCCTTTGAAGTCTACTTTTTGGAGTGTTATGAGTTTTATGCCTTTGTTTTACTTAATGTCATTTATGGATTCAGGTCTGACCTTTAATGTCTTGGTTCCATTTTGGATTGGCTTTTGAGTATGTTGTGAGATATAGATCTATCTTTAAATTCTTTCATGTTGTTATCTAATTGTACCAAAACCATTGGTTCAAGAGGCTGTCTTGATTTCATTTCAAGTTCTTGGCTCCTTTATCAAAAAATAGATTGACCATGCAGGCAGGTGATTTTCACCAGAGATTCTATTCTGACCCATTGGTCTGAAAGTCTATCTTTGATCCAACACCATGCTGCTTTTACTACTGTTGCTTTATATAACAGCTTCAATTTAGGTAACGTGATGCTACCCAGCTTCTTGAATTTTAATTTTTATTTTCTTTCGGTATCATTTTGGTTATTTTTGTTCTCTTATGGTTCTACACAAACTTTATAATTTATTGTTCTAAAATTTAAAAAATTTTCTTCGAATTTGAATAAGTATTGCAGTTAAATCTACATAGTAGTTTAAATAAGAGAGTCTTTTTGCTAATATTGGTTCTTCCAATCCGTGAGCATGAGATTTTTTTTATTTCCAAAGGTCTTCTTCAATTTTTTAAGAGATTTAGATTTTTTGTGGTTTTTCATCTCTCTTGAAAAGTTGAAATCTGTGGTTGATGTTTTTTGACAGCATTTTAAATTAAATAGACTCCTTTGTCTCTTTCTCCTCTGAGTTACTATATGTATAAATGAATGGAACTAATTTTTGTGTATTGATTTTGTATTGAACCACTTTGCTGTATTGACTTTATGCTTTTAGGAGCTTTATTTAGACTTGTTATTGTCTTCAACTAATAAAAACATGTCATCTGTAGATATAGTTTCACTAGCTCTGTTGATTCTTATATTTTTATTATATATAAATCCATATATATAGGTATTTCTTCTCACTTACTGCTTTAAGAAGTTCATATCCTCTATGATTTTTGCTAATTTGATTAATCTGTCTTTGTGTAGTTGTATTTGGATCTATTTTATTTGGCACTCTTTTCACATCTTTTATAGTGCATCTGTCAATTTCCAGAAAGGGGAGAAGTTCTCTGATAAAATTTCTTCTATTACTTGTTATTTCCTTTTCCCTTTTCTTCTTCCTTTCTGGTACTCCTATAATTTGGAGATTATACCTCTTTTCCTTGTTCTTTAAACACCTTACATTTTTTTCATTAATCCTCTTTTCTCCTCTTTTCTTTCCTTCTTTGTTTGTTTGTTTGTTGTTTGTTTGTTTTTGGGCGGGCCACATCCAGTGATGCTCAGGGATTACTCCTGGCTATGCGCACAGAAGTTGCTCCTGGCTTGGGGACCATGTGACACCAGGGGAGGTCCGTCCTAGCTCAGCTGTGTGCAAGTCAAACACTCTACTGCCACCACTCCGGCACCTTTTTTCTTTTCTTTTGTTGGATTTTTTTTTTTATCAATGCTGATTATAATTTTTCTTTGTAGTTCTCCATTTGTGTGATTCTGTTACTATGGCTTGCTATCATGTTTGTCAGTTCCTTCAATTCCATTTGTATGAATCTCTTATCTTCTGAGATTTTCTTTGAGTTGGTTGAATTGCTCATTTATTGATTACTTAATTTCACTGTTTAATGCTTCTTTGATTTCTGTTGCAAAAGCATTAGGTGTTGATTTTAGGCCTGATTGAACAGTCTAGCATTTTTATGGACTTAGAGATTTTCCTAGTTTTCTTTCCCTATTAGCAATTGCAGCTTACCTCAGTAGTTTCCCCATCGTTCTTTGCATTTTGTGGATTGGAGTGGTTGAGTTTAAGGTTTTTCATTACTTAAAAATGTTACCTACTGAATTCATTATACAAAAGGTGGCTATTAATACATCCCTTTCAAGTTATTTTCCAAGTCATTCAGGGTTATTTAAGTAGGCTAAAACAAATAAAAACAAAACATACTAACTTGTTACTTGGTTTAATTGACTGGAGTTTTGAGGCTGTATACTGCCAGAGACAATTTGGATTGAGTTTATTGAGAACCTTCCTACCTCCCTGTAAATTGAAGAAATGAAGCAATGTCTTTATTCAGATGTGCTAACATCTGTGCACTTTTCAAATTGAGGATAGAGGTATGTCAAAATGGGTGACTTTCAGGCAAATGGCCTTGAAAAGGGAGAGAGCTTTTCTCAGAAGTGTGAGACATAGAAATTCAGCTCTAGAAGTCAGATCACAATCCTAGCATGAAGTCCCTTGAATAAGAGGGCAGAGGGATGTCACAATAGGTAAATTTCAGGCCAAAGCTCTTAAATGGAGTAACACAGATTGTGGGCAGTCTTGGCATTTTCTGAGATTCTTGTTGCTAAAACTCTAAAAACATTTATTTGAAATGATGAAAATAGATGTTTCTATAATCATTTATTTTATTGTTCTGTTTAACATAAACAACTATATTTTGCATATTTAATACAATCCTGCTGCTCTTAAATATTTTAAATTGATAATAATTTGCAATAGGTAGGGGTTATGCATTATTCTCTTTCACTAAATTATCAAAAAGACTCCTAGGGATTTTTTAAAATTCTCTCTCAGTAAAATCAGATAAATGATTGTGATTGTCAAGAAATTATCTTACCTAATATAGTAACTGATGATAATAGTTATTTAAATGATAAATTTGGAATAGTTGCTTATTTGTGATTGCTTAAGTGTACTCTACAGTTTAAAAGAACCAGAAGAGTTGTTGATTGAAGAGTTTAGAGAAGTACAATAAATGTATTAACGGTAAAATACTATTATAAATTTACAATAATTAGAGAACTCAATGCTTTCTACTTCTCAAATATTTCTCCTCTATGTTCTTTAGGATCAGGCTTAGGTACACTTCCGCTCACATTCTAAAAATTAACTCATTCATTTCTTAATAAAACTGTCAAAGTTAGATGGGAAATAGTATGTGTTAAGTCATAAGGGTATTGAACTTGAACAGGGAGGTCTCAGCAGAATTCAAACTGCCTAGCAGTGAGACTCCAAGCCTGACCCAGTCTTAATTTATGGTAGTAAAGAAAATTCACTGGAATTATATGATATCCTGAACATTTTTTTCCTATTTTATGATACCCACGAGAGTATATATTTACCATGGCAAACTTTGAGAATGACCTAAAATGGTTCAAGACAATTTTAAAATGATCAGACACCAGATATGCCCTAACATTTGAGGAAAAGCAGGAGGTCTGGAACCATAAAATGGGTAGCCAAATCTAACTTTGTTGCCATCTTGTGCCACTACTCTGTGTGCTTGCTTAGAATATTTAGTACATTTCTCTTTTTCTGAAATAAAAACATGTTTGTGCTAGTATACTTCACATATCTCCTCTACTTTTTAAAAATAAGCCTGTTAACTAGTTTGTGTTCTTCATGAAATTCTTCTTGGAGAGTATAAGATTGAAAGGCTAGGGGTACTGTCATGCTAGTGCCCTGGCCCCCTCACACTTGCTTAATACTTTGCACTAATTATTATTAGTTTTCCAATTTCTATCAATGAAAATAATAAGAAATCTAAGTGTCATAAGCATGGAAATGTTATGAAAAAATGTGTAGTCTAGCTTGTAACAAGTAGTCTTTTAAGTCTCAATGTATAAAACATATGTATATAACAAAAGTATAAAATAAAAAAATACTATATATAGAAATTTAGTTTTGAAAACGAATCTACAATAGGGAAAAATTTGTCAGAAAATCATCAAGAAAATGTGTCTCATTTTTTTTCTGATATTTTTTCAAATGAGCAATATTTAAGGGCTTATTTTCTTTTACAAATTGATTGAGCCAAGGACCCCAGTACTTATACAAACATTTTGGATGTGACTGTAAGAGTTTTTGGAATATGGATAACATTCAAGTAAATCGAAAGGAAATTGGGAATTGCCATCTAATTTTGGATAACTGTCAATCAACTAAGGAGATGAAGGAAATCCAAGTGCATAACTGTTTTAGATGAGCATTGATATGATTCTTGTATTTAAATTTAGACTAAAGCTTTTGCTTCTTTGGGGCCTTCGGGCCATCATATTAGCATTAAACACTTAAAGTATCCACTTTAGAATTTATATCGAAATTGCATTATTAGTTTTATGGATGTTAATATAACATTGTACACATTAAAATACTAAGAATCTGGGGCCAGAGCAGTGGCACAAGTGGTAGGGAGTTTGCCTTACATGTGTTAACCTAAGGCAGATCATGGTTCGATCCCTAGTGTCCCAGATGGTCATATGGTCTCCCAAGTCAGGAGTGATTTCTGAGCACATAACCAGGAGTAACCCTGAGAGTCACCAGGTGTGGCCCCAAAAGAAAAAAATACCAAGAATCTATGACTGAGAAATTGAGAAAACCTAGAGAAATGTTACTGGATAAATTTAAATAATTCAATTTTAATGTAATCTAAATATTATTTAGGCCATGTTTGTTACTAGCTTTGTGACTTCCAGTAATTAGTTAATAATTCAAACATTATTTCTTATTGTTCTCCTATATTATGGAAACATTGAGACACGCCATTTAAAACTATTCATAAACTAAAATTTTTCTTGCTATTCACTAATTATTATTATAATTTATTACTGTTTGAATCTCTTAGAGTTCTAAATTATTGAACTGTGTATTGTCTGATATAAAATTATATTTTGATAAACTAATTTTCCAGTAAACACATTTTATAAAGTAAATATAAATGGAAAAAATGAGGATATGGTAACAAACATTTTTGGGGTTAAAATACTAGAGCATAACAGTCTTTTCACATAAAATTTGTTTCTGTGAGTTTCTATATGGGTTGGTGTGTGTGACACATTGGAAGACAAAATAAAATTGCAAGTGATTCTTATTCTAGATTAAAAAGTTTTTAATAAGAAAAATAATGCCTGCAACAAAATACATTGTATATTATTGAATAAATGATAATTTATTTATATTTTTGAAAAATGTTAACTTGGCCAGCTAGTATAAAAATAATAGTGAAAAAATAATAGTGATACTAATATGTGATTCTTAATTATTGGTTTCATATATGCTCTGCATCTGAACAATGATTAATGAACAAAAATAATAAGCCTTTCAGAAGGTACAGAATGCTAGGTATGAGAAGAATATAACCTCAAAATGAATCTCAAATTTAATTTTTAAAATTCTCAACTTATTATTTTTTAGGGAGCCCACACCCAGCTGTGTTCAGGGGTTACTCCTTGTTCTACTCTCAGAAATTGCTCCTGGTGAAATCACTCAGGGAACCATATGGTGTACCAGGGATTGAACCCAGGTCTTTTCTGGGTTGGCCACATGCAAGGCAAATGTCCTACAACTGTACTATCATTCCAGCCCTTCTCAATGTTCTTAAATTTCAAGAGACTTAATATTTCTCTTAGATAATACATTAATTTAAATACCATATTGAGATAAAGAAAATGAGAGCTTCATTAAAAATAAAACAATAATCATCTACCCAAATTAATCTTGGTAATGAATCACCTTATTCCCATTTATATTTTCTTAAATGTGTGACACTTTTCCTGTCCATAAATTCTAAGGTGCATGTTGAATCCTATTTCTCTTCTGAAACATTTTCAGATTATAAAAATTGAATATATTTTTTTATTATTTTCTACATCCACCTTTTCTACTCAGTTTTTTTGTCTTAACATGTCAGCAATGTACTTAAAACTATGATATTTTATTGAAAAATTGAGGTTTAAGTAATAGCTGTATATTTATTATATATGGGCATGTTTTTAACACCCATGCACCTTTCAAATGTAATATATATGCATATAGTACATATAAAAATATATTTAAATATCGGAGCCGGCACAGTGGCGCTAGAGGTAAGGTGTCTGCCTTGCCAGCGCTAGCCTAGGACTGACCACGGTTCAATCCCCCGGTGTTCCATATGGTCCCCCAAGCCAGGAGCGACTTCTGAGCGTTACCAGGTGTGGCCCAAAAACCAAATATATATATATATATATATATATATATATATATATATATATATAAACACAAAGATAATAATAATTCAGTATGCTCAACCAACGGTAGAAAGAGCTCACCACGAAGAGCAATGTGCGTAGCTTTAATTGAGAAGTAACTACTAGGACAATTATAAATGGAACTGATAGTTTTGGACAAGAATATGGTGCTGAAAGGGAGAAGCTAACAGGCAATAACAATCCCCCATTAACAAACCACAAAATCAAAAAAAAAAAAAAAGAGGGCGTGAGAATGAGAGAGAAGCAGTTTGCTTTTCCTATAGAAAAGCAAGAATGTGAGGGAAACTGGAGACTTCCATGATGGTGATGAGAAGTGTGTACTGGTGAAGAATGGTGGCATACATTGTATTAGTTAAACTCAAAGAAGGATAAATTTGTAACCATGGTGTTTAAATAAAGCAATTGAAATTTTAAAATATAAAAAAATAAATCATGTTCTATGGTTCTGTTAAAAAAAACAAAGTGGTGGTAGTCTCTGTCTAGAAGCTATAAATATAAATTTAAAAGAAGAAAAAAAGAAAAAGAAAAAAAGGGGAGAATGATGTGGTAAAGGTTTGTTTTTGCATAGGCACAGTAAGTATTGGGGAAATTTGTTTTTTTGGGGGGTAGGGCACACCCAGTGATGCTCAGAGGTTACTCCTGGCTATGAGCTCAGAAATCTCTCCTGGCTTGGGGGATAACGGGGGAGGGGGGTTTGAAAAGCAGTTCGTCCTAGGTTAGCTGAGTGCAAGGCAAACACTGTACTGCTGTGCCACAGCTCTTGTCCTCAGTATTGGGGAAATTTGAAAGTAAATTACCTTGGTCTAAAAGATACAAGGTTTCTCAACCCTTGAATCATACTGTCAGGAGACCAACTATAGGCTCCAGACATTTTCATTGCCAAACTCAAAGAGTGTGGGAACCAAAGGATATAAATCATCTTGTTCTGTCTCATATTTCTCTTTCTTCCTACAAACTGAGGGGAAAAAAGTGGATGGTACCATGGACAAAGCAGTCTCATGAGCACTACGTGGAAAAAAAAATGATCAGACATAAATACCCAACACAAAGTCAATGACAATAGAATCAAGAGACCCAAACTACAATAAGCTATACGCAAAAGGGACCTGTTACACTAGAAGTGCAGGGAACAGGGGTATTGGTTAGGGGATACAGGATGTATGATAGGAACAGTGGTGGAGAAAGGTCAACATTGATGGTGGAAATTGCCATAATTCACTGTTACTATGTACCTTAAATTTAACTGTGAAAGACTTGTAATTCACATTGGTCTCAATAAAAATTATAAAGAATATAATAAATAATAAAGCGTAAGCGTGGTCCAGTGGTATGCCTTTTAATATTATACAGTGCTTGAGATTATAATTCTCAACTAATTGCTGTAATACTATTTTAGATCCAAACATCTGAATCAAAACATTTATAAAATTAATTTTGTATATATTTTATAATATTACAATTTATCATCATAATTGTTTTGAAATATGTATTAGCTAGTTTAAATAATGCATGAATTATTTACAACCTATTTGGTAAGTAAAAAAACACAGCCTCTAAAATTTTATATTGAGTTAGTGTTACATTATTATATTTTATAAATCAACATCTGATTTTTACAAGAACACTTTTAAAAGCTCAGTTCTGTCATTTACCGCATAATAATTCCCTTTAATAAAATTTACTCATTCCTTGGCTTGTTCCTCTCTGCTATCCACTGAATTTTGTTCTTAATCGTACAAAATTGGATAGAAATTATTAAAAAATTAATATCTAAAAGTCAATATTTTTGTTCTTCATTAGAGTAAATGTTAAAGCTTAAAAGTTTGGTTTCTGCTCATAGAAGCTGTGATTCTTCTTCTACATGTAAGATATTTTAATGTACTAAAGGATCAATGAAGAAATGGTCTGTGAAGTTATGAATGTGTAAAATGGAAAAAATAGATGAAGTAGCACTTAGGTAATTATCTGTGTTATAGGCACTGTGGTCAATTCTAGGGACAAAATGATTATAGTTCATTACCCTAATGCAGCTCAAGATCACAAGTGCTAAAGCTAAGCAATAAATTAAGAGAAGTTGATGTATCTTGCTGAAAACTGTATGCAGGACACGCAGGATGCACTAAGGAAGGGCACAATATTTAGCCTTGAGAATCAGGAAGCATTTAGTAAAATCTCTATATTAATTTATTTAAACACTGTGAATACAAGGTTATTTATAATACAGTGTTTTTCATTGATATAAAGTTATTCATGATTGAGTTCCAGTCATGCAATTTACAGCATCCTTCACCAGTGCACATTTCTCACACCAACGTCTCCAGTTTCCTTCACATCATACTCCCCCCTCTCGATTTATTTTTCTTTTAGGCACTGTGGCTTGCACTACTGTCAATAAAGGGGTACCGGGCACACTTCTTCCTGTCCTCTCAGCACCTAGTTCTTGTTCAGAGTGATCAATTAATATAAATATCATTGTCACATTATCATTCTCAACCCTATCTTCATTGCTCCCCTATTTGTGGCAAGCTTTCTACCATGGATTCATCCTCTTAGCCCTCAGCTCTATTTTTTCTAGGTATTATTACCATATTATTTTAACTTTTTTTCTTATATACCATAAAATGTGTCAGATTATTCTATTTTTCTCTCTCCTTGTGACTCATTTTACTCAGCATAAACTTTCCATAGGCATTTATGTATAAGCAAATTTCAAGTTTTCATTTTCCTAACAGCAGTGTAGTATTCAATAGTGTGTATTTATACCACACTCTTATATTTATTAGGTTTATTAATTAAGTTTATTGTTTATTTACTTAATGTTTTTAAGTTAAATATAAATCAATAAGTTGTATTAATTAATGTATATATTAATAAGCTTTATTTATTAAGTTCATTTTCCACAACAATAGAATCAAGAGACCCAAGAGATATGCTCTTGGGCATTTGGGTTGTTTCCATCCTAGTTACTGTAAAGAGAGTTACAATAAACATGAGTGTAAAGAGGAATTGTATGCATGGTTTTGGGGTGTCTAGGGTATTATTCTAGAGTGGTCTTGCTGGATCATATGGGAGCACAATTTATAATTTTTAGAGTAATATCTATATTTAATTTGTAAATAGAAGTCATATTTTGTATTAATTTTATAGTTTGACACTTTAACATACCAATCTATAGTTTCTGGAATCTTTTAATTTTATAAGTATTAGGTATTTTAAATATAGTTTCATGTAATCTACAACTATGAGAGCTTGACAGCCTTCCCTATCGAGATGTCCTTGGTATTTTTTTTCTTGCCTAATAGTTATGGCTAATACTTCCAATTCTATATTGATTAGTAATGGCAAGAAAGAACCTTTTTGACCATGCCAGATCTAAGAGAAGAAGTTTTTAGTTTTTATGCTTTGAGTATGTTTACCATTGACTTTTGGTACATTGCATTGAGCATATTGAGGAATTTTCTTTAATTCTCATAATATTGAGATTTTTATCATGAATGGGCATTGATCCTATCAAATACTTTCTCTGCAACTATTGTTAAGATAATTGTTAACTATTGTTAAGAATTTTTTTATTTTCTTTTGTTAATATGGTGTGCTATACCATTTACTTGCCATTTACTTGTGTTTGTTAAACCATCCTTACATCTCAGGACTAAATCCTACTTAGTATTGATTTATGACCTGTTGAGCTGTTAGATTCTTTTTATTAGTATTTTGTTGAGAAAGTTTACATCTGTTATCATCTAGGATATTATCTTATATCATCAAGGATCATGCATGTAATTATTTTTGTGGCCTCTTTACTTTTATAATAGGGTGATATTAAATTCATGGAAACTTTAGGGAGAGTTTCTGTTTCTTCAATTTCCTAGAAGAGCTCGAAAAGAATATGAGATAAGTACACTTTTGAAGGTTTAAATGAATTTAATAGGTTGGGATTCTTTTGATTAACATTTCAATTTTTTTCAGTTATAATAAGTTTCTTCTGATATTCCAGATAATTTTGGTTTAATCTGTGGGTTTATAGAAGTTCAAGAATTTATCAATTTCTTCCAGATGCTCTCATATTGTAGCATAAAGATTCTCAAAGTAATCTCTGATTACTGTTTGAATTTCAATAGTATCTGTTGTTACGTCCCCCTTTCAGTTCTTGTTTTATTTATTGTGTCTGTGAGTGTTGCTAATAGCATATTGATATTTTATTGTTTTACAAAAAGAAAACTATTATCTTTCACATTGTTTTCTGGGGGGTCCAGTTAATTAATTTATCCTCTAATTTTTAAAAAGAATTTTTCTTTGATTTTGGCTCATTTTCTGGTCACTTCATTTTCTTAAGCCTTGGCATAATATTTTATGTAGATCTATTTTGCTTCCTGAAACTATGAATTTTCTCTTATTATCACTTTTGCTGTGTTCCACAAAATCTAATAGCATGCCTTCATTTCACTTTCAGTATCTTTAGAGTTCCTCTTTGATTTTTCTATATGACCCAGTGATTGATCCATTGTGAGCTGTTTAATTTCAAGTGTTAAAATTATTCTCTCTTTCTATTTGTTATTTATCTATTTTTAGTGCATCATTAACTGAGAAGATAGTTGATAAAAAATTTTGTCCTTTTGATTTTATGGAGGTATATTTTATGTTTTCATTTTATGGAGGTATGTTTTATTATCCACCATGTGGTCTATTTTGGAGAATTTCCATAAACATTGCAGAAGAATGTGTATTCAGTTTTGTGAAGATTCAAAGCCCTATGTATATTTCTAAGCCATTGAATTGAGTTACTTTTCTTCCTTCAAAGCCATTTTTCTTGCTGTTTTAGCCTGGATTATCAATCAAGAGGTGACAGGGCATTTGAAATATTCTATATTATTGTTTTTCTATTGATGTCTTTCTTCAAGTCTATTAGTTTTTAAAATTATTTTGCAGCTCTAATTGGGAGAATTAGTTAGAATATATATATTTCTTCTTCTTGTATTATTCCTTGATTATAAAGAAAAGTATGCCATTGTCTTTATAAACTATTCATTTATTTATTTATGGTTTGAGCCACAACCAGTGATGCTCAGGGGTTATTCCTGGCAATGCACTCAGAAATCGCTCTTGGCTTGGGGGACCATATGGGATGCCGGGGATTGAACCTAGGTTTGTCCTGGATCATCCATGTGAAATTGCTGTGCTATCACTCCTACTACAATCACCATTTTTAATCTGAAGACTATGCATCTGATATTAGTATGGCCACTGGGGCCATAAAAAAGCCTTTTTAAGGAATTTGTTTGCAAGAAGGATTGTCTTCTAACTTTTGATTTCGAGTCTATATTTGATCTGATTATTTAAATGTGTTTCTTCCTTGCAGCAAACAGTTGTATTCAATTTCTGAATTATTTTGATATTGTGTCTTTTAACTGGTTGTTTTTGTCAAATAATGTTGACAGAGAAAATAATAATAGATTTTTGCCATATTTCTGTAGAAGTTTGGTGTGTTTGTGGGGTCTGTCTTACCTTAAAGTAGTCCTTTCAATACTTTCTTTAGGATATGTTTTGAGTCTCTAAGTTCCTGAGCTGTTGATTTTCAGTGAAGTTGTGTATATTTCCTTCAAACTTTAATGAGATGCTTTTAGGTTTGGAGGTTCACTTGTGGTAAATCTATTGTAAATCCTATTTGCTTCTCTTATGTAAGCTCCCTTTTTTACTTTGTTGTTTTCAGTGTTCTATCTCTATCTATGATTTTCATCATTGTAAGATGTGCCTTAAGATGCTTTTATTTGGATCTCTTTTAGCTGGTACTCTTCGGCATTCAGAATATAACTAAAAGCATTCTTCGGGTCTGAGAGTTTCTCAGTGATGATGTCTTTAACTGTTGCTTCCTCATAGGGGTTTGTTTCTTCCTGGCTTTCTGTGACTACATTGATTCTTATGTGTTTCCTAATGAATTTAACCCAAAGATCTATTTTGTCTGTTGATTTATTTCAAATACTATTTTCACATCTATTTCTTTTTATTTCAAGACTCTTTTCCAACTTCTGTTTACTAGATATCTTATGCTGCTCATATTCCGGCTCATTGATTCTGTCCCCAGCAGCTGTTACTCTACTGAAGAGGATTTACAGTGAGTTTTTCATTTCACCTATCCAGTTTTTTAGTATTAACATTTCTGTTTAAAGTTTTTCTTTTGTTTATACTCTCATATTCTCTTGTTTCTTGTTGTCTGCCCATTCTATGGTGTCTTTGAGTTCTTTAATCATCTGCCATATTTCCTCTCTAAAGTTCTAATCAGTGAGGCTATATAATGGCTTATACTATTTGGGTTATAAGAATTACTATCTTAATTCACTGAGTGTGCTGGGGTTTTGTATTCCTTTTTCATTGTAACCCTTATAGTATGTGTGTGTGTGTGTGTGTGTGTGTGTGTATTTAATATGTTGCAGCAGGACTCCTGACTAGAAGTGTTTGACCATAGAATGAAGGGTGTGGCCTCACTCTTTTCTGGGCACATTCACCTAAATTTCATCACAATTTAGATCGCAAAGACCTTGTTTAGTTCAATCTCTATTCACAAATTGTAGAAGTTTTTGTCACTGAAGGTCAACAATTGTTTCTTTTCCTCCTAGCCATGATCTGTCAAGGAACATTCACCTCAGTTCAGTTCAAAATCTGGGAGAATATTTTATTTGACTTAAATCTTAAGGATGTATCCTGTAGGCTAAAAGATCACTGGTTTTCTAGCATAAGTATTTCAAAAAAATTTGGGAAAGAATATAAAAACTAAAACTAGAAGCGTGCATGAATAATAAAAATATTGCAAAATATTTTGGTAGCTTATTCTGAATTAATCAGTGTTTGGAGATAATGGAACTTAGCAATTAGTTACCATGGTTACTCAGCTGTGTTCTGGTATAAGCTATGATGTATTATTTTTTATTCTTAGAAGTTATGAGAAAATTTAGAAATATCATCACCTATTTTCTAAATATAACTATAGATTGAGATGATAAATACTTCTAGCTTAAATTTTGTTCTCGCCCAGTTCCTTTAAATTGCTAAGTAAAATGGGTTCATTTCTAAGGAGATTCCTGCTATCTGCCTCCAGAGCTCAAGTCTATTATAGCCATTGTTATTGTTATCTAGAATGGTCAGCTACCACAAGGTGGCACTCAATGCAGTTAGGACTTGGTTGGCTAGGTATTTCAAAAGTTTGATATTTCTGACCAGTTTATAGCACATATTTACCTCAAACTACTTTGCCCATTTTTAAGTGAGTCAACCAACTTAATGACTAAATTACACACTATGATATAATTTGGTTTTCAAATAATAATAGAAAATTAAAACCTGAAGAGGCAGGCAAATTTTTATGATACTTGGCATAAGTGGACTAGTAATTGGAAAAAAAATAGATGCACTAGTTGGAAAGAAAACTGGGTTCACTTGACAAAGAAGAATCGAAATCTGGAATTTTAATTTCTACAGAAAACATTCAAATTAGAGAAATAAAAAAGGAATAAGAAAAGTTATGTGAGTGAGATGAATTTCATATAGGGTATTTTTTTTTTACAAGCAAAACATGTTGCCTGGAGAATTGTTAGCATCATAAACAGGGAGGAAATGCAGATTAAAAATTTTTGTACTGCTGTGTAGATTTAGTAATAGTGTGCTTTATTTTTGAAACAACAATTTCTTCTTTATTTCTTCTCGGAGAGTGGCAGTGATTATTCTTACATTGTAATAATAGAAATTTGCAATATTAGTCACCTTAGAAACAGATCTTTATTCACTCTTTTTAAATGTGCTTAATACACCCCCCAACATATTATTACTGTTTTCCCAGAAAAACATTGAATATGAACACTGTTTAGTGACATACCTTTTAATTTTTCTCATAATAAGTCACTTTCTGTCCTTTACCCATTGGTTAATGTTATTGACTACGTTGAATACAATGGTATTGCTGTTGTCTGTGAAATTTGCTTACCAGGTAGATATTTCTCATAGACAGCATGAGTATTTCTGCTGTAATATTATTCCCCAAAGCTTTTTTGAAAGATCTCAATCTGTTCAAACTTATTCTTAAGGTGTCCAGCAGTAAACAATAGATACTTTCCAATATTGTATATTTTCTCTACTTTGTGTAAGATGGACCTTTAATGGAATTTAACTTTATATTATTATGCAGTAGTAGAAAATATTCTATTGCAATGGTTGCTGCACTCTGTCTGATTTTGGTAATCATTAGTAGAGTTCTTTAGAAAATCCATCCCTAAATATTTGTAATTCAACAAACAACCTAAATTATAGGCATGATTTAAGAGAAAAACAGTGATTGTTTTATTAAGTTTACTCCACATATGTGAGTATAAGTGCACAGTAATGAAACCATTTTCCAAATATCTATGAAAAAACAAATGATCAACTTGACAATTTAAACTTTTTGTACCTTGAACCTTTGTGTTTTTAAGCACAGGGACATTAGTAGCTAACATAATTTCTATATTTATAATGCAACTTCTACACTTTGGTTAAATATTACTGTTTTACAGCGCTTGAATCATTTTATTTTTCACTTTTGGCCATACCCTGCATCACTCAGAGATTACTTCCTGTTTCTGCACTCTGGAATTACTCCTAGCAGGCTTGGAAAACCTAATGGGATCTAGTTCATCACAGTTCATCACACCTGGGTAGATTGTAATCAAGTCAAAAGCCCTATCTGCTGTGCTATCGCTCCAGCCTGCTTCCATCATTTTTTTCTTTAGTCTTTCCCTATTCAAATATAGTAATTGTTCTTTTATTCTTTCTTCTAAGATGATTAATCATATAAAATATTATGTCTATTAATGTAGCACTAAATTTAATGTCATTTAATAGCCAAAACACTTTATTACATACTTGTTCTTCATTGACTTACTGTCTTCTGATATTATGTAATTTCCATGGTTTAGTATTACAAATCTGTAGATATGTAATTGTCAACAGTTACAGTGTTACCTTACCATAAATATGACTACACTGCTGATTTCTCCTATCTCTCATTCTCTTTTCTTCTAGTAATCACAAAGGGATTTCCCATATTCATTATTTATTTTAATTTTAATTTTGGGGTCATGCCACTATACTAAGGGCATAATCCTGAATTTGTATTCAAGGATCACACTTGTTTGATGAAACCCAGATTAAACTTTGGTCAGCTTCATGAGGCAAGTACCATACTCATGATGCTATTGCTTCATCCCCCAATTTACAATGAATCTAGTAGTTTTGTTTTACTTTATAGTTTGTAATTCATATATGAGTGCAATTATGTAGTAATTTTGTTCCACTTCTACACATAGAAACACTGTGTGGAAGTCATCTACTATATCCTATCGAGAATTTTCCAATGTTTAATGACAGAGTAATAGTCCATATATTACATATCCTATAGCAAAGATTATTGAAGATGCCTCCCAATTTTTGGCTATTATGATAAATATCAGATTACAGTAATACCTTATAGTTAGATTTTTATACATAGGAGAGAAATCCATTAGAATAATATTGCTGGGTCATGACAATTTCATTTTAAATTTTTTGAAATGTGTGTCTGTAATATTTTCCATAGAGGTTTATGATTTGTATTTCCACCAGAAGTGTCTCAGAGTGCCCTTTTTTCAACAATATCTCCAAAAATTATTCATTCCAATGATTTTTACATGTTTTACTCATGGTTAGATTATATAAATTTTTGTTTTGATGCATAAATTCCTAACAGTAAGTGACGTTAAACTTTTTACTTTTCCTATGTATTTGTGGTGTCTTTTTTTGATAGTGAGTATATATTGAGATTTTTTTTAATTTGGTTACTTATTATGTTATATAAAATTTATATATTATATAAATCAATTATTGCCATACAGAGAATTTACAAATATTTTCTTCCAACTTTAGGTTTTTTTATTGTGATTAGTTTTTCCTGTGCATAAAACATTGTAATTTTATGTAGTTCCATTTCTCTAATTTTGCTTTTGTTTCTCCTGTCATTGAAACCAAGTGTCCAATTATATCTGTTTTTCCCATGAATTATGTTATTTTGGATCACAATATCCAATAATGTCTTTTACGTTCTTTTTGTATCTATTATTTATATTTTTGAATTTGTTCATATATATGTAGGTTTAATTCTGTCTAAACTGTTCTGATCTGAGTGCATATTTCTGTTTCAAAAAATGCTGTCCTGATAATTATTGCCTTGTAATATAGTTTGAATTCAGGAATTACAAGCTCTAATTTTCAAATTATAATCCATTTATTCATAGTTCTCCAAAATTTATTTTAGTAATGTTGATTTTAGAAGTTTAGTAAATTGATTTCAAAAATTAACTATTTATTTTGATTTTTAGACCATAATTTATGAAAAGGACATGTTCAACATGTTCAACATACATGCATTATCCGGAGCGGTGGCACAGTGGTAGGGTGTTTGCCTTGCATGCAGCTGACCAAGGATGGACAGTGGTTTGATCTCCTGGCATCCCATATGGTCCCCAAGCCAGGAGCGATTTCTAAGAACAAAGCTAGTAGTAACCCCTAAGTGTCACCGGGTGTGGCCAAAAAATAAATAAAAATAATTTATATGCACTAAACAGTTTACCCTTCCATATCATTATGTCTATTCAGGCAGAAATTAATATACAAGATTTGCATAAAATTGTATTTAAGATATTAGTACTGTTTTCAGTATCCTCTAAGCATATTAGTATTCAAGTTCAGTACACTTTGATATCTCTATTTCTAATAACTAGGTAATCTTATAACTTAAATATGACTGAATGAATCGCATTGAAACTAACATTTTTGACTTATTATTAATTGAATTATTATCATTTACAATACTGCAAAACATTTACTTTACAGATTCAGATATTCTTCACCAATCTTTCTACCAATATTTCAAGATCTCTCAACTATTATCTGGTGTCTTTTCTCCGGGACGGCCCCTGCTGCAGAGAATCCCCTGCTGGACTGGCTGTCAGAAACATGTGCCTGAGTGAACAAGGATACAGAAGCCGAAAACCTGAGAAGATCTCAGCGATGGTGAATGTCTTGACCCTTTGGTGGCTAGTCATGGCCTTCTTCAGCTGAACTAAGAATAGAGAGTCCAGAATGTTGGTGCATGGTAGCGCCTGTTTTTAAAATCATGGAGACCCCTCCAAGCAGGAAAGGAGCAGATGGTGAAGGGTCAGAGCAGAAAGCTTAGAGTAGTCAACCAGAGGCAATGACCCACAGCAGATTCTGGCAAAACTGAAAGCCTTTTCATCCCAGATGACCTTGGCAACCTAAAACAGAAGAAGGTTGATATTGAGAAAACAAGTCCAGCTGAAACTCAACTGAGGAGAAACCTACATCTTACCTGTGTTTCAAGTTAATCCTATTTGCATTGGTCATTATCTTGCTGACTTTTAATCTGTATGGATCTTTTGTTTTTAATCCCCACAGCAAATAGAAATATTGTATCTAAATTCAGTGGTTTAATAATTGGTTTGCACAATTCTGGAAAATGTTTAATGTTATTAGTTTTAATTTTAAGAGTTCTAAGCAATCCTAGTGATTGTTTCCCAATTGCTATGATTTTTATTGTGTGTCTTATGTAGCAGCTTATTTTCACAATATTATCTGCAAAAATGTTCTTGTGATTTTGTTAGAGAAGCTTATTGAAAGGAACTCAGATGTTCTAGATGTATTAACAGTTCTTGGTGTAATAATGCTAAGAATTTTTAACTATAAGCATATCTGCGGAAAGTTATAATGTTTATGCTCGAGAAGTATAGGAAATATTTGTATAAGATGTAGAAAAGGCTGATTGTTTTGAGAAGAATTATATAGTTTAAACTTTGAGACTCTTAACTTCTAATATGGTGTTCCCACCTCTTGCAGACAACAGGAGAACAAAAGTATTGTAACCTTTCATTTTTCTTTGTTTAAATCAGAAAGGTGGAAATGTAACCCTGCCCCAACTTCATGTTTTCCTAACCACTTCTTTGGAGATGTTAACATCTCCCCACCAGAATCAGATCTGCCCTCAACTGAGATGGCATGAGCTATTTTGAGCTCAGTAAAGAAAGCAGATAGTAGAGACTCATGGTGAAAAAAAGTTGAGAGGGAATAAAGCGAGCTGACTCTGTTGAAACTTTAACTGCCTGCTTGTGAATTAGTGCTCCACTGTTATACTGCATCATTACATCTATCATCCTGATGGGTTAGAAACACGGTGCTTAGGGAAGCTTCACACATGTGGACTTTATGCTTTATATTTTATTTTAATCAACAGAAATGTTCAACATAAATTACATGCACTAAATTGCTTGTCATTTCATGTAATTATGTCTATTCAAAGCACAAAGTAATTTTCAGAATTTTTATAAAATTGTCTTTGGGATATTGGTACTGCTCTAAGTATTTTCTAAGTATATTAGAATCCAAGTTCAGTACACTTTCATATCTTTATTCTAATAATTAGGTAATCCTATACCTTATCCACTAATGAAGGAATCACATTGAAACTAATATATTATTTTTGAAATATTGTTGAGTTATTAAAGTTTGCAGTATGTTCAAAGTATGTTCTTTCTACCAATATTTCAAGCTCTTTCAAGCATCTAGTTGTCTTTTCTTCTTCCGTTCTTATCTAGTCTCTTTAGTTCCCATTTTCCTATCACGTTTGAGTTATTATTTCTATTTGTGATTCTTAAATTCCTTTGTTTTTTATACTCTGTATATGATAAAAATCAATATATATTTGTATTATTTTACTTTATGAATCATTTTACTTGATAGGAAATCCTATAATTCCACCCAAATTACATAAAATTGCATAATTTAACCTTATTCCTAGCTTAATAGTATTCAATGTGTATATGCACCACAATTAACTTATCCACATATCTCTATTTGAGTACTTCAATTACTCTAATATCCTTGCTATTTAAAGAGTTGGAAGATAAATATACATAGATCTTTTGAGATTAACTTTGACAATAGATTTCAAGGGTGGACTCACTGAGTCATAGATATTTCTCTCTATAAAGTTATGAAAGATATTTAAACCTTTTTTCAATGTGGCCGGACTATGCAACAATGATATTTAAGTGTTACATATATTATCTATTTAAGTTTTCTAAAACATATATAAATATTCATTTTAGTGTAACCCTCAGATGTAGGTTTATGATTAATATAAATTTTAAAATATTTCTAATTAATTATCAAAATATAAATGTAAAAGTTCATGTTTTCCTATTTGTCTTGTTTTTCTAATTATGAAATAGCTTTTAAATAGAATAGTTGGTAATAAAATAATTGATAATAATAAACAATAACCTTAAATACCCTTACAAAGGAAATACAAAAAATTATTCGGTTTATTTTCATTAATTTTTATTATTATTGTAATTTCACTATAATATTAATTAAATTGCTATTTAATTAAGTAAAATAAAAATCTAAAGCAAATTACTTATCAACTTACATTTTAGTGGCTGTTGGTCATTGTATTTTTAAAACAAGTTCATAAAAATATTTAAGTACCCAATATAAAATTACTGATTAAATTTTCTGAGATGCTGGTGGATTTATAATGAAAAGTATTGGTACCATATACCTATATCTTTGAAAAAAATGGGATTTTATATGTTAATGCAAATTTACACATAGCAAAGCATTATACAAATATCTTGACAGTAGAAATACATTTTTTAACTTTTCTGAATTGTTAATATATGTTTTTAATTTCAAAAAAGACCATAGTTTTTTGTCAACACTCCTCAACTGGAAATGTCCATAATCTTGGAGCAGAGGTTAAAAGATGTATAGAATCCAGTCATAGGGGCTGGAGAGATAGCAATGAGATAGGGTGTTTCCCTTGCATGCAGAAGGACGGTGGTTTGAATCCCGGCATCCCATATGGTCCCCTGAGCCTACCAGGAACAATTTCTGAGCATAGAGCCAGAATTAGCCCCTGAGCACAGGTGTGACCCAAAAACCAAAGAAATCAAAAGAATCCCAGTAATAAATTTTCTGTTGATGTGATAATGCAATCCCAAATGCAGTTAAACTAGAAACTTGGATATAATTAATAGTTAAAATAATGTGAGTATTTTATTCTCCAGACAGAAATCTGTTTACTCAGAAACTAATTCAGTGTGTGTTTAGGAAATGACAGTAGTAAATTCAAAGAGACTTTTTAAAAGATAATTTGTGAATCATTTATTGATCAGTAACTTCCGAGAAGTGAATCAATGAAAAAGAGACAGAATAAAAGGAAAATTGGATAACAATTTTGGTAAAATTCAGGTACTCTTCTTGTTAAATAATAACAAGTTTAAAAAAGAAACACATTGATACCTAAAATTGTTGAAGTAACATATGGCTACTTAAAACTAAAAAGGCACAGTGTATATTGTGAAGTACCAAAGAGCACTCAAAGAAAAGTAAAACTTATGAAATCACTTTGATCTTTTAAGATCAAATTTGAAAATGCATATATCTGATTCAAGAACTTTTTTAACAGCTAGTAATGCATTAATTTTAAAATTAGGACCCTGATTCTTATTTAAAACTCACATTTCTAAAACTTGAAAAAAACTCACACACAATGTTGTGTATCCTAGATTTTCTATTTGAAAAATTTAAGTTACTAACTTTTAAAATTCAGAAATGTTTGAATTCTGGGGTGACAAAAAGGAACTAAAAATATAATAGGCAGTAATGTAAAAAGATAATTTCATTTGTCAGGCATGAAATGAGAAACATGCAACATCTGACTAATAATATGTTCCAATTCAAAAGTACTAAGGTACACAATCTATAGGATTATCTTTGTAAGTTTTGAACAGTTTACACATATAATAAAAGAAGGTCTTAAAATATTGACCAAGCTTAAAGGAAGAGAAAAATAAGAAAGAGTCATTTTAAAATCAAACATTACACTCTGGTAAGTAACTGAGGCAGAAATTAGGGATATAGTTCTTAAGTAAAACAGCACCTGACAATGACATACCCTGAACATTTTTGTTGGTCTAGTTAGGCCTATTGTTTCTTCATATTTGGTTTCCAGACTTTGTAAAAATCCCGGGAAATAAATAGATACTAAGGCGAAGTAAATATTGTAAAGCTGAAAATTATTTAAACAGCTCTTCAAATCATAAGATTTTTGTTCAGATTGATCATTATATAAATTAGAGTACTTAATTGGATTGTTGGTTTGTATTTGGCTGGAGTCACACCCAACAATGCTCAGGGATAATTTTATGCTCTATGCTTGAGTGTCTCCTAGTGGTGCTCTGAGGATGATGAGGTAAAATGAACACAGACCTTCCACATACAAAGCATATACTCCAAACTTTGAAATATAGATTAGGTTTTATTTTTTTTTTCGTTTTTTTGATTTTTAAGCACAACGAATAGTATTTAGAGCTTACTGAGTTCAGTATTTTGAGCTTAGAGATAACTGCTGGTGTATTCAGGGGACTTTGTAAGGTACCTATTATTGAACCCTGTTCAAGCACATTCAAAACATACACTTTATGTTTTGGACATAGGATAAGTTAAAAAATATCCCAAAGAAAACTTTTCCTTTAAATAGGTAATGGAAATATAGAATTAAGAAACACTAAACTAGATATAACAAGTTGACTTTTTAAAGACATTTTAATTGTACTTGTGAAATACTGTAGATGTAATATTTTAGCAGAATAGATCCTGAATTTATAAATTAGGTAACTGTATAATGCCTATCATGTGTCAAACACTACTCTGATAGTAAAAGATCAACAAAACAGACAAAATAATTCATGAAATAAGTGGAGATAAAGACAATAAAATAGTAATTTAAATTATTTCAGATTTTAATAATTTATGTAAATATATATTTACAAATTTACACGAGCTATATTTTAATAATATGGGGATTTCTTAGTGCCAGGTTGATATGATACTCTGAGGAAGAGAAAACAACAACAACCTGATCTAAGAGCAGATTGCCCTACCTCTTTACCTAATGGTAAAATGAAATCAGAAGACATACCATCCTTTGATCTGTGCAAAAACCAAGATCACTAATTATTAAAGACTGACTTTGACAATCAAGTTGACATTTTGTATAATTTTGTATAATTAGGATAAAATGATCATTTCTGGGACCTTGCCTATGATCACATCTTTTCTTGAAATGTTCCTTTACTCTGCTTTCCTAGTCCCCCCAAGAAAAGTTCCATAAATTTTCTGTTAACATATTTTAATAAAACCATTTTAATTTTGTACTTTATTTTAAAGTATCATCTTTGAATTTTAGACTCTTGATTGTTAAATGATTTCTGGGAAATCTGAAGAGAAAGTACAAAATAGACTAATAGAACATACCCACAATGTCTGCTCTGTGATAAATTATGTGAAAAAAAAAAGATAGGGAAGGGCTGGCATTGTGGCACTAGAGGTAAGGTGTCTGCCTTGCAAGTGCTAGCCTAGTACAGACCATGGTTAGATCCCCCGGATTCCCCCAAGTCAGGAACGATTTCTGAGAACATAGTCAGAAGTCATCCCTGAGTGTAATCCCCCCCAAAAGATAGGAAAGCATAAAATAAAAGACAAAAATAAGTGGGCTATTTCAAGATATATTTCAGTTTATATCTAATCTAGACTAGATAAAACACTAAATTTTATCAAAAGCTCTCTAAATTTGCATTATAAGGACTGGTCTTAAATTAAGTACTAAAGTACTGAAGTATATAAAGGAAAAATTAATTATATACATATTTTTGTTTCAGTTTAGAAATCAGGAAATAAATTATGTTTCACTCCAATTTTTTTCCTTTATTTAAACATCTTGATTATATATATGATTATGATTAGGTTTCAGTCATGTAAAGAACACCCCCTTCACCAGTGCAACATTCCCACCACCAATGTCCCAAATCTCCCTCCATCCCACTCCACCCCCACCTGTACTCCAGACAGGCTTTCCAGTTCCCTCATTCATTCACATGATTGTGGTAGTTCTCTGTGTAATTTCTATAACTGCACTCACCACTCTTTTGTGGTGACCTTCTGGAAGAGGACTGGAAGTTCCAGTCCTCCTTTCATTGTCTCTGAGGATTGTTGCAAAAATTACTTTTATTTTTCTGGAAACTCATAGATGAGTAAGACTATTCTGCGTCTCTCTCTCTCTCCCTCTGACTTATTTCACTTAGCATGATAGATTCCATGTATATTCATGTATAGGAAAATTTCATGACTTCATTTCTCCTGACGGCTGCATAATATTCCATTGTGTATATGTACCACAGTTTCTTTAGCCATTCGTCTGTTGAAGGGCATCTTGGTTGTTTCCAGAGCCTGGCTATTGTGAATAGTCCTGCAATAAATATAGGTGTGAGGAAGGGGTTTTTGTATTTTAGTTTCACACCAATTTAATTTTCTTTTGTGGTATGGAGTGGTGGGTGGTGCTCGTTGGGTCACAATTAGTGGTGATCTGGGTCTTCTCCTGACTCTTCACAGAGGAATCATATGGGTTGTTGGGGATTGAACCCAGGTCAGCCACATGAAAAGTAAGTGCCCAATCTTCTGTATAACACTCCAGCACCAATTGTTTAATATTTTTAGATAAAGGCAAACATGTTTTATAGCGAAATAAAATTAAATATTGTAATCTAGATTTTGTACTAAGATTTAGCCCATCAAAATATTTGGAGGGGCCAGAGAGATAGCATGGAGGTAGGGCCTTTGCCTTGCATGCAGAAGGACGGTTGTTTGAATCCCAGCATCCCATATGATCCCCTTAGCCTGCCAGGAGCACCTTCTGAGCTTAGAGCCAGGAGTAACTCCTGAGCACTGCCAGATGTGACCCAATAACCCTCCTATATATTATATATAATATATATATATATATATATATATATATATATATATATATATAAAATGTTAGCTTTCAACAACTGTTAGCATTATGTTCTTTGCTCCATACCTTTTTCTTGGCAATATTAGGAGTTCTTTTCTTGTATATACGTCTCATAACAATATTTTCTTTTAATGTTCATATAAGAGTGATTTAATTATATGAGTGTTCCTATAGGTTGCCTACTTTGAAGAATAATACTATATTATTTCTTCTGAAGAAGTGCATAACTAGTTGTGGGCAAGCCTGATGATTCTTTATTTTCTGAGGATAAGAAAATTAAAATTCCCTAGATGCTTTTAAGTGTAATTTTCCACCTACCATAAATTCACTTCAAAATGTTTTTCTCAAACAAGGTCAGGGTATTAGTGCTCATTAAAGACTATATACATGCAGAGCTTGAGAATTCATCAGAAAAACCAATCAGTTTTTTTTAACTCAAAGAATATCTGTAACAGAATTGTGTGCCGAGTTTTACCCTCACTCAGCAATCTACTGCCATCTTTTTCAATCAGGTGTCCTAATTTTTAAAATGTAAGTCCTATTATCAATGTATGGTTCGGTCAACACACAACAAAACAGTTGTTATTGGAAAGGTATTTTATTACTTGAATTTCTAGAACAGGAGATGCCATGTTTGCAAGGCCACTTGGAGATGTGCCAGGATGAAGCAGGATATTTTGCAATTATTTAATATTTAATAGTGACATATACATCAACATTTTTGTGCTTATTATCTCCAGGACATTTATTTTATAAAAGTAAAACTCACTATCCATTAATCATCAATGCACATAATTCCTCAGTATAATTGTGAATAAATTGCTGTTAGTCTTAATTATTAAAAGATTCTCTCCTGGGGTTGGAGTGATAGTTCAGTAAGTATGAATCTTATCTTTCTTGTTGCCAACCTGGTTTTGTATTCACAGTGCATGTAGTTCTCTAAGTATCTCCAGGAGTAATTCCTGAATGTAGACCCAAGAGAAACCCTTTAATATACCTGAGTGAGCCCCCACTCTCACCCCCAAAATGCTGTCTTGACTGTAGAATTGCTATTTGTTCTGTAGGCAGATTTAGATGCACATGAATTTTGACATGTTCTTTTTTTAATAAATTAATGGTGACTTTGTTAATGTTTATCTTTTTGATTGTTCTGTCTCTAATGTATTCTTATCCAATCTTATTTCAGTCAAAATAAAAATGAGATCAGGTCTCTAAGTTTGGAATCCTTTGTTTAAATCCTAATATTATGAGAATAATTCTGAAATATTTAATATGCACTATCTTGCTAGCTCTAATTCCAATTTATTGTTTCCTTTTTACTTAAAATAATATCTGTCATCTACTTGATCTAACTTATTGATTTTTTTATTCCTGGTGAGAATGATCATAGCCTTTTCATAGGTCTCTTATCTCCACAATAGTGCAGTGTGTTGTTCTTTTCTGCCTTCCCCTTTATTTAGTATCACACCCAGAAAGATTTAGGTAAGGTATATCATTTTGTAAGGTCAATTTATCAATATATACAACAGCTTATAGATTCAAGTTCTTGTTTATATATAGCCTTTTTATTTTAATACACATTACTGAAACCAACCATTTATAAATGGTGGGGAAATGGCATTAATTTTGATTTTTTTGTTTTAGTTGTGGATGACAACTAGTCAAACCAAAGTTAATGATTCAAAAATATTTAAATAAAGTGTAACAAAAAAGAGCTACATTGTGATTTCCTGTTACACAAACTAAGGAAATGGAGAATTCATTTTCTTTGCACTATTAAAGAAATTGCTGTAGGTATAATAGGGGAATGGTAAGTTAATTTTTGTACTACAAAATGTCAGTTGTACTGAAGTTTAACAACAGTTTAAAAATAGAGTGGAATGTGTGAATATCTGGTCATTGTTGTCAACTATTTTCATGTTATTTTTTGTTTCTTCTTATAGAAGAGATATATACTCTAAAGAAATTATGGGCTCCTTGACAGAAAAGCTTAAAATCTTCTATATACAGAAAAGATAGAGACAACAATTAGGATTATTTTCTTCAGGCAACTAGTTTTAATGATGGTAACATCATGCAAATCTTTGACAAATTCAAAAGTGTATAAACAAATGGTTTCTAATTAAAGATGATGGAATAGGTAGAATTTTAAGGACTGTTTTATATATATAATATATATAAATATATATAATATAAAACATATAAACATATAAAATATATATTGTTTGGGGGCCACACCTGGTGACGCTCATGGGTTACTCATGGGCTATGCACTCAGAAATCGCTCCTGGCTTGGGGGACCATATGGGACACCGGGGATCAAACCGTGGTCCGCCCTAGATCAACCTCGTGCAAGGCAAACGCCCTACTGCTGTGCTGTCGCTCAGGCCCCATGTTCTAATTCATAATTGCTAATTATTGGTCATTATAGTTTTTCTTTCACTAAATCATTTCAAGAACTAAAAAATAAATAAATTAGTTGGTTTAAGACAATGCTTAGTTTAAGATTCATTCATTCTGATTTTTGCAAAAGATATTTTATACAATTATTGGCTTAAATAGTTTATTATTTGTGACTTTCTAGACTGCAAGAGATCTGCAAGTTGAAGACTTTTGATCTATCTATCTCTAAATAGTATTGTAATGTTGCAAATAGTTTTCACCGGCTTTGTTTCCATCTATTAGAAACAGTATTATATATATATATATATATATATATATATATATATATATATATATATATATTGGTTTTGGGGTCACACCTGGCAGTGCTCAGGGGTTACTCCTGGCTGTCTGCTCAGAAATAGCTCCTGGCAGGCACGGGGGACCATATGGGACACCGGGATTTGAACCAATCACCTTTGGTCCTGGATCGGCTGTTTGCAGGCAAACGCCGCTGTGCTATCTCTCCGGGCCCAGAACATTATATTTTATAGTAAAAATTCAGTGAATATTTTTGGATTTGTGTGTGTGTGTGTGTGTGTGTGTGTGGCCTTACCTCCATGCTATCTATCCAGCCCTGTTTTTGAATTTTTTTATCCTCTCAACATCTTATTTAACCAACAATATCTTTTATGGTTTCTAACAATTTCGTGAAATATATGTATTTAGCCCCAATTGTGTATTATGTTAGATGTGACATGCAGACAATATTTTTTCATGGTTTTAGAGCTTCCCCTCACATTTATAATTTTACAAATATCATTATTTTTCTTCCAGATGAGGTAACATTTTTAATTTTAGAAAAATAATTTTTACTATATATAGCATATATACTATATATATTTTCTATATGTAATAGTTCTCTGGCTTTGTTTACATATAGTTTTGTTCTATATTACATTTCATATACTATTTTTACTTAAATTTCTGAAATAGTTATAGACAATTTTACTTTGAAAAACTGATAAATAAGTATTTTTCTTCTAACTTTTTTAATAACATGTCTGTGTCCTCTATTACTTTGTTATTGAATTATATGTGTATTTTGTATATTTAGATACAATTATTCTATCTATAATATATTCTAAATATTTATTTTAGTGTTTATAAATATTTTCTCACAATCTGTGCCTTATTTTTGCATTCAATTAGGAAGGTCTTTGCAAAGTTAAAAGTTTAAAACTCTTTAAGTTAAATTTATTATATTTTATTAATGAGTCAGTTCATAGCATCAAGTCTAAGAATTATTTTTAGGTCACATGTCTGAAGATTATCTTTAACTTTATTTCTAACATAGAATATAGTTTTATATATAAATATATGACTCGTTTGATCATCAGGTATGAAGTAGTTTTTAACCGAGCTAATTATTTTTATATAGTACCTGTGAAACTTAGACGTTGTTTCTTTCCTTGAATAGTGCAATTATCCATTATTGTTAATGAAATATCTGTGCTGTCTCATTAATTTATTGATATTTTCTGTAAAAAACAATTAGAGATATTTGGGTGACTATGTGTAGTGTTTTATTGTGTGTCATTGATCTTGCATAACTAGAAATCTACAAATCTTGATCTTTAGCTTTGAAGTAATTCTTAATATTGAATACAGTGAAGCTACTTTGTTTTCAAGATTATTATAGCTTTCTTCATTTCCTTTCTTTCAATCTAAATTTATAATAGATTGTTACTTCTATTTTAATAGAAATTATATTAAGTATAAGGTACAATATTATGTACCATTGCTTTTAGAAGTTTTATTATAAAGTGTATTGGGAGGTTTGTCTTATTTTTACTTTATCATAAGAGATTTTGTGTATATTATAAGCTTAACATTCTATGACATTCTCTAGCTTTAAGTTTGAGTCTATTATTTCCTTAAAGATTCTTTCAGTTTTCTAGTTTTCTTCTTTTTTATTATCCTTATCTGCTAGCTCCTATAGAATTTTCAATCAATTTATAGTAAAATATACACATTAATAATAACTTTAACATTTTAAAGAATATATATTGTTTCTATATATTCATTAGAAATTTATTAAGAAAGAGTAAAAGAAAAATGAAAAAAAGTAATGATTTTAAGGTATGACTTTATTGTAATAGGAAAAGGAAATTTAAGTTTTAAATTTGTAAATACTCATAAACATTATAACTTTTAGAAAAATTAATATTAATTATTAGACCATAAAAATAGCTAAGAGTTGAAATTAATTGTTGAATTGAGCAGGAGTAGGGCACATTGGGTTCAAGAAAAAAAATTTTTTTTCATAATCTAAGTTAAAAGAGTCCATTGTAAATGTTCTATAGTGATAACAACAAAATTGAAACCACAACTTGGACTAATATTAAATCTTTCCTAAAGCTTCATTAATCAGAACACAAAGGATCTTTTAGAAAAGAAGTTGAGTGGGGCTGTGTTTCAGTATTTAACCATGGTAGAAATCTAGTGAGCCATGGCCTGCATAGCTCATTCCATACTGCAATTGGGAAATTTACAATATGGAACCCAGTGAAGGAAAACAGATGGCAGTCAGAAGACAAACTGATGAAGCAGTCGGAATTAGTGATAGACATCAGTGACCTTTCTCAAATTGGCTCATAAACATTTTCCAATACTTCTTAGAGTAGATGTTCAGGGAAAATTCCAATATTAGTTTTGCCTATCAAAACCTCTAACAAGGAGGCCACTTCTTCAGAGACATAGCCAGAAAGAACTGGGTTAGGGAAGAGTTAACATATTGGCTCAAATATTGTTAATGCTAATACATTGACTAAGGCCCCACTGTAACAAAGACCCCAGCGACTTGTTAAGACTGATTATCTTATGAGGTTTCCAAACCTCAAGGATATATATGAACATTGCAGGGTACCCTAGGATTGACAAACTATGGTGAGTGAACTCTATTTGTCACTCAGGCTCACTCAATAGTGTAGCCTTTGAGGCAAACATGGTCTTAACGTCCAGGCTATGCCTCTTTCAACACACCTGCCAGGACACATACACAGCTGTGCAAATACCCTGTAACTACAAGGCTGAACAGACTTGCTACATAGCTGTCATCAAGCACTCACAAGCCTAAATTCCTTATATTCCTTGATATTAGGGACATAAGAACTCATTTGCATGGAAGGTCTTGTACAAAAGGTTCAATAAAAGTGTGGTAAAATTTAACAGACTTATCACTGGGAAACTGTGACTATGTATTCTTCAGAATCATCTAGACTTGTTCAAATAGGGTACTCAGGTTGCATCACTCAGAAATTTGAACATTAGACTAACTTCACAGACCTTTAATGTTGTACAGGAAAAGTCATATTTATAAAACACTGGAGGAAGTTACCCAGTTCTGCTAGACTTTGGCACTAGGACTGCTGTAAATTCTAAAAAATTTGATTTTCCTGTGCAGCTATCAAATTTAATTCGGTTATTAAGCTATAATAGTTCTTAGGTACCCATGAATCTTAACCACTGTCTTGGTCTATTGAACTTTTATACCAATACTAAGCACCAGCAGCTCTGACTCCCCAGAGCACAGGCAGGGTACCCTAACCCTTTCTGTTTTAATCTCTATAATGCATTCATGACTATGAATTCTTTGTGTTAATTTATGTCTGTAAAAGCACATACCTAAGTCTCAATCTGTAATTGTGGTTATAGGCCTTTAGTCACCACTCTGTATAACTAAAACTTGAGCCATCTTATCATAAGCCATATCTTGCACCAGGTATAATGAATAAAAGAGTAATGAGCTCTTTTATTATCCAACATTGAAGGATAAAGAAAAAAGTCCATTCATGAAGAATCAAATACATGCACACTAGAATTTTCTAAACATGCTAATGAAGTTTTAAAAATAACAATATTAAATGTTCACTAAATTGAAATAAGTGAAAGAAAATATTATTAAAGGCAGAAAAAAAAACAAGAGAATGAGCATAAAAAAGTTCTAAAGAAACCATTAAGATAAAGAAAACAGTAGTTTAACTAGAAGCAGAATAGAGAATCTCAACAGCACAAAGCGTGAAACTGAACTCGTATATATTAAGAATATATTTGTGAAAGCAATTTTAATATAAACAAATAGGACTAAACCACGGTTAAAAATACATGCACATTCTACTTCATAAGAGAAAATATTTACACATTTTATATACAACAATGGTTTACAATCCTAGAAGTACAAACTTGACAATAAAAAAAGTCCCATCAAAATGAGAGAATAGCAAAAATACCTTCACATATCAAAAATGGCTCATTAACATAGTTTTCATTGCAATGTAAATCAAAAGAACAAAGAGCTATCATTTCACAATTTCAAAAACAACAAATATCATAAGTTAAAAATATTTCAGGATGTGGATAAACTATATATACTCTACTCATAGTGGAATAGAAACTGGTTCTGCTTATATGAAAAATAGTGTGGAGATTTATTTCTCTTCCTCTCTCTCTCTCTCTCTCTCTCTCACATACACACACCACACACACACACTTAATAATAAGATTTGCTTTGTGATGCACTAATTACCTTTCTTAGTATTTAACCTAGGGATGCAAAAACACTGCATGAAAATATAGATTCACACTTCCTTTGAAAAAAGGTAAAGTCTTTTAATTTATTTGCTAATTTGATAACTAGATGTTTGATATTGTGCTTGCTTTGGGTTTCTACCCAGGGCTAAACAGGGTTACTCTTGGCTGTGTGACGAGGGATGCTTCCAACAGTCAATAATTGGCACTTTGGGACACAATATTAAAGAGGACTAATATTTCTATTATTTCATCCTCTTCTATTTTATTCTTCATTTATTTTTATTTTATTTTATTTTATTATTTTATTCTTTTTTTATTTTATGTATAGAATTTAACTATTTTTTTGTTGTTGTTGTTGTTTTGGGCCACACACCTGTGACGCTCAGGGGTTACTCCTGGCTATGCGCTCAGAAATTTCTCCTGGCTTGGGGGATTTTATGGGATGCTGGCAGTTCAAGCCACGGTCCATCCTAGGCTAGCATGTGCAAGGCAGATGACTTATCGCTTGTGCCATTGTTCCGGCCCAAATTTAACTAATTTTTTTGGTGTATTTAATGAATGCCTATGTTCATTGAGGCACTATTTATAATAATCAGGATCTTGGAAAAAAACAAAAGCCCAGCAAGATAAATGCTAAAAGAGCTTTGGCACACCTAGAAATCTATCCCAATAATACAAATAAATATTAACATAGAAATCATATATCCTACTGTATTCATTACAGCATTTTTAATAGTAACTAAAATTTGGAAATTACACCAGCATCTGACAACAGATGGGTAGATAAAATAATTGTATATGTACATAAGGAAATAATATTCAATTATATAAAAAAACAAAATCCTTTAGTTTGATGCAAGTTGTATATAATTGGAAGCTGTCATGCTGAGTAACTTTGTGATAAAATGAAAGTTAAGTGCCCGATTATCTTACGTGTGAGTTATAAAGAAACAAAGGAGGGGCGAGAGAGAGAGAGAGAGAGAGAGAGAGAGAGAGAGAGAGAGAGAGAGAGAGAGAGAGAGAGAGCTCAGCAGTAGGGGGTTTCCTTGAATATGGCTGACCCAGAATGGACCTTTGTTGGATCCCTTGCTTCCCATATGGTCCCTCAGCCTTCCAGGAGCAATTTCTGATCACAGAGCCAGGAGTAAAACCTGAAAGCCACCGGTTATGCCCCCCACTCAAAAAAACAAAACAAAACAAAAAAACACCACCAAAAACAACAAAAAAAGAATTTAGAGAGAAAATGTTTGACTACTGACATAAATGCAGTTATATTATGTTTAGTGATATTTTAATTTTGTTATTAAACTGAGAACATTATTGGTACGGTCACTTTTACCAATAATAATTATATATTATTATCATATATTATATATAAATTATATATAAGTCATATATAATTATATATATTTGCAAAAGCACAAAGCTGTAAGTTTTCACTTGTGTTGCTTCATTTTAAAAGCTCAAAAACAACAAATGTTTAATCCAACGTATTAGACAGAATCAATACAGGATATTTTCATTATCAGAGAAAGTTCTATTAGATAAACACTGTTGTACTAGAAATATTTTAAACACCTCAGGGTATTAACTAAGTGTTGTTTAGAAGTTTTCAACACAACTAGCAAATTGATCTCATTCTGGAAAATTATAATATTTAAAATGTCAATTTGCATCCTTCTGAATTTAATTAATTAAAATTTGATCACAATATTTTTTAAAATTCATACATATATATTTTACAATACTATTAATAATACAGTCTTAGACATAAAATTCAAACTCCAGACTAACCATCACTCTCAGTTTTCATCCTCCAATGTCACAGGGTCCTTTCACCATGCTCCCTTGGAAGACTCAATCCTATAGGCAAACTCTTGGTCTATTACCATTGATTACTTGTCATTCCCTAAGATTTATTTTTATAATTTTTTCTTTATACTTCACTTATAGGAGATTATCATATATTTCCTTCTGTCCTTCTGACTTCACTTAGTATTATATCCTGTAGCTTTATCTGTCTAGTAGAAAATTCATATAATTTTATTTTATTTGTTTTTGGTGTTTGGGCCACACCTGGTGATGCTCAAGGGGTTTCTCTTGGTTCTGCACTCAGAAATTGCTCCTGTCTCAGGGGACCATATGGGATGGCACGGATGGACTGTGGTTCATCCTGGGTCAGCTTAGTGCAAAGCAAAGCCCTACCAGAGTGCCATCCTCCCAGCCCCATAATTTTATTTTTTTTAATATCTGATCATATATATATATATCTGTATAAAATAATTAAAGTAATTTTAACAAGTTCTTTAATGAATTATTTTGCTGAAAATAATAGCAATATAATAATAACAATAAAGAATCAATGGAGGAAAGAGCCTTAATCAGCAGTTTTTCATTAATTAAACCTCTTTTTACCAGGTATTAATTAGTATTTTTTTATAAAGAGTAATTGGAAGCAGTGTTTAATGTGAAAAAACTAAAAGGAATGATGGGGGGGTGCTGACTGTGAGAAACTGTGAGTGCTGCCTGTGTGTGTTTGTCTCCTGCCCTGTCTCCTGAACCTCTTGGGAGTGGGCAGAAAAGGGCCCAGAACATTCGCTCTCCCAGAGGCTCATTCAAGGGGCCAGAACGCAAGGAATTGCTTCCTAAAGTGAAAACTGGCTATAAGCAGTACTTCACAGAAGGTAGGTCCCCTGTTTGTGACGTCAGGCTGGGAAAATCTATGCTGGCCCAGTGGGGCCCAACTGTGAGAAACTGTGAGTGCTGCCTGTGTGTGTTTGAATCCTGTCCTGTATCCTGAACCTCTTGAGAGTGGGCCAAAAAGGGGCCAGAAAATTTGCTCTCCCAGAGGCTCCAGAAGAACACTTAGCTCCGCTTCACTATGAGGCCATATGCTCTTTCTAAGAAAAGAACGCCACTGCAACAAGAAAGAAAAATCACACTAAGAACTGAGCTGGATCACTGAAGCCCATCTCTCCCTGGCCTGGACTGTCTTCTCTACTATGTGCTTGCACCTAACATTTGATCCTGTGTGAGCCTTCATGCACGGGAGCTCCCCTTCCTTGGAGGCAAGTCAACCCACCCAGAAAGTGCGGAGCCAGAGGAGCATGGCCGTGCACATCATTTAGCCAATGATTACCACCACAACATGTAGAAAAACCCACAATACAAGCGTGACAATGGGAAAACAATGCAGGCCAGCATCAGACATAGAGAATGAAGATAACAATTCTGATGACCAAAAAACAGCCAAGGAACTAATCAATCTCTCAGATAAGGAGTTTAGACAAGAAATATAGAAGATGCTCAAAGAATTTAAAGAAACTCTGGATCGAGTTGAACAGAACACTAATAAGAACCAAGAAAATATGAAGACAGAAATCACAAAAATCCAAACTGAAATAACAGGTCAAATAATAGGCTTGAAAAACACAGTAAACAAATTGAATGACAAAATGAATAAACTCTCCAACAGGCTAACAGAAGCTGAGAATAGAATTGGTGCTGTGGAAGATGAGATAAATAACAACTCCAAACAGCAGGAGAGATTGGAAAAAAAACTTAAAGCAAATAAACAGACAAGGGAAAAAATTAGTCAAAGAATGGGAATAGATGAAAATAGAAGTTTATGATAAGTGCAACAGAAACAACTTAAGAATGATTAGAGTCCCAGAAACCCAGGAAGAACATTTCCAGGAAGAATCAATGGTCAAGAACATCCTTGAAGAGAAACTTCCAGAGCTAAAGAATATATGTGATCAAATCCTGCATGCCTGAAGAGTACCAATCAAAGGAGACCCCAGAAAAAAACACCCCAAGGCACATCTTAGGAACAATGATGAATTCCACAGATAGAGACCGAATTCTGAAAGCAGCAAGATCAAAAAGAGAAATTACATTCAAGGGAGCATCCTTGAGATTTACAGCAGACTTGTCACAGAAACACTCAAGGCCAGAAAGCAGTGGTGGGACATAGTGACAAAAATCAATGAAATATATGCTTCATCTAGAATACTGTACCCAACAAAACTCACTTTCAGATTTGATGGAAAAATACATGGTTTCACAAACAAACAAGAGCTCAGAAACTTTACAGACTCAAAACCAGTCTTAAGAGAAAAACTGAAAGACCTATTTTAAGACAAGACTGAACAAAAGACACACCAAATTTTGATATAAAGATGGCTTTAAATCCCAGGACAATTCTTTCTCTCAATGTCAATGGACTAAATGCACCAGTTAAGAGACACAGAGGGGCTAAATGGATCAAAAAAAATCAATCCAACCTTCTGCTGCCTACAAGAAACACACCTGAATAGTCAGAACAAAGATCAACTCAAAATAAAAGGCTGGAGGAAAATTATCCAAGCAAACAACACCCATAAAAAAAGCTTGAGTGGCCATACTAATATCAGATGATGCAAATTTTATACTCGGAAAGTTGTAAGGGACAAAGATAGACATTTTGTATTAATCAAGGGATACTTACAGCAGGAAGAAATCACTCTCCTAAACATATATGCATCGAAAGAGGGTCCAGCAAAATATTTAATACAATTGTTGACAAATCTGAAAAATAATACTAATAACAACACAAAAATTTTGAGGGACCTCAACACGGCTTTGTCAACAGTGTATAAGTCAACCAGACTGAAACCCAACAAGAATATACTAGATCTGAAAAGAGAAATGGAAGAAAGTGTCCTAGTATATATATATATGACACTCCATCTCCAAAAACCTGGATACACATTTTTTTCCAGTGTACATGGGACATTCTCCAGGATAGACTACATGCTGGCACATAAAACATACCTCCATACTATAAAGAAGATAGAAATTTTGCAGGCTAACTTCGCTGACCACAAGGCTCTGAAATTATATGTGAATTACAAAGGGACACAGAAGATAAACTTTAACACCTGGAAGTTAAACAGCCTCATACTGAACAACCAGTGGGCCTGAGATGAAATCAAAGAGAAAATCAAAACTTTCCTGGAAACAAATGATAATAAAGACACAAACTATCAAAACTTTTGGGACACAGCAAAAGCAATTCTGAGAGGAAAATTCATAGCTTTGCAAGCACACATCAGGAAGGAAGAAGGGGCCTACCTGAATAGCTTAATGACTCAGCTCATAGAATTAGAAAGTGCTCAACAAAAGGATCGAAAAGAAGGGAGACAGAAAGAAATAAAGCTGAGAGCAGAAATCAAGGAAGTGGAAACCCAAAAAAACAATCTGAAAGATCAACGAAAGCAGAAGTTGGTTCATTGAAAAAATAAACAGGATTAATAGACCACTGGCAAAACTAACAAAGAAAGAGAGAGAGAAATTTGATAACTCGTGTTAGGAATGAAAAAGGAGAGATCACTACTGATATGGCAGAGATTCAAAGGGTAATCAGAAACTACTTTGAGTATCTCTATGACTCTAAAAAATGAGAACCTAAATGGAGCAAAGAAAGCCACTTCAACAAGTGGTGTTGGCACAACTGGATAGCCACTTGCAAAACATTGAAATTAGACCCCCAATAACATCATGTATGAAGGTATAATCCAAATGGATTAAAGACCTCGAGTTCAGACCGAAACCATAAGATATATAGAACAACAGTTACGCAAAACACTCCAGGATATTGAGACTACAGGCATCCTCAAGGAAAATACTGCACTCTCTAAGCAAGTGAAAGCAGAGATTAACAGATGGGAATATATTAAGCTGAGAAGCTTCTGTACCTCAAAGGAAATAGTGCCCAGGATACAAGAGCCACTCACTGAGTGGGAGAAACTATTCACCTAATGCCCATCAAATAAGGGGCTAATCTTCAAAATATACAAGTCACTGAAAGAATTTTACAAGAAAAAAACATCTAATCCCATCAAAAAATGGGGAGAAGAAATTGACAGACAATTTGACAAAGAAGAAATACAAATGGCCAAAAGACACATGAAAAAAAATGTTTCACATCACTAATCATCAGGGAGATGCAAATCAAAACAACTATGAGGTATCACCTCACACCACAGAGATTGGCACACATCACAAAGTATGAGAACAAACAGTGTTGGCGGGGATGTGGAGAGAAAGGATCTCTTATCCACTGCTGGTGGGAATACCATTTAGTTCAACCTTTATGGAAAGCGATATGGAGATTTTTCCAAAAACTGGAAATCGAGCTCCCATAAGATCCAGCTTTACCACTCCTAGGAATATACCCTACGAACATAAAAATACAATACAAAAACCCCTTCCTTACACCTATATTCATTGGAGCACTATTTACCATAGCAAGACTCTGGAGACAACCTAGATGCCCTTCAACAGACGAATACTAAAGAAACTGTGGTACATATACACAATGGAATATTATGCACCTGGAAGGAGAGATGAAGTCATAAACTTTATATACATGGATGTACATGGAATCTATTATGCTGAGTGAAGTAAGTCATAGAGAGAGAGAAAAATGCAGAATGGTTTCACTCATCCATGGGTTTCAAGAAAAATGAAAGACATTCTTGCAATAATAATTTTCAGACACAAAAGAAAGAAGGGCTGGAAGTTACAGCTTACCTCATGAAGCTCACCACAAACAGGGATGAGTTTAATTAGAGAAATAACTACATTTTGAACTATCCTAATAATGAGAATGTATGAGGGAAATAGAAAGCCTGTCTAGGGTACAGGTAGGGGTTGGGTGGAGAGGAGGGAGATTTGGGACATTGGTGATGGGAATGTTGCATTGGTGATGGGTGGTTTTCTTTACATGACTGAAACCCAAACACAATCATGTATGTAATCAAGGTTTTTAAATAAAATATATAAAAAGGAATAATGGGTATATTAATCTCAGAACATTGCCCTAGCTAATATATTTTGTCATATGTAAGCAACTTGAGAAGTTTGAAAATATGAATAAATGAGGTAATTTCTTCTCTTTGTCTCTAAGTTCAAAATAAATGAAGAATTATTTTCAAAGTTGTTGGCAGCCAATAACTATTCCTTAAAACATAATTTAATGATTTATGAGATATTTTTAAAGTTTAGTAGAAACAATAATCAAATAGATATACTTACTCATTGAATAAAAATATCTATTGATTTTTTATTCTGAAGAACTGAGTAGATACATTTTAAGAAACTTTTGTTTAAATGCCTGATCTGCTAAATATATCTAGAGTTTTTTCATGGCATATAAAATTGATAAATTATTAATTAATTACTTTATTTGAAGACCATGTATTACATAGTTGCTTATAAGGCATTTATTCCAAGACCAATTCCACTATCAATATAAATTCCCTGACTATTGTCTTGAGGTTTTTACCCATTACCATGTCTATTGCCCTAACAGGCACAAAATAATATATTTTATATTACAAAGTAATAGCTTAGCAGTAAATATTTTTCTGAAAAAAAAATAAAGCTTTGTGAAATTAAATTGTGAAAAATGATTTATCTTACAACAAGGTCATAAGGCATTGTCAGTTGGTTTATTTAATTAAATCACTAAATATATATTTATATAATAGGCAGAATGTAAGTGATATATTTCCTATTAATAGTCACATTAGCATCAATTGATTGAGATGGTATTAAGAGAGTTGAAGATAAAAAACCATGAAGAGATATCAGAAATATTATGCTCATGAAGTTTATGTTCAGAAGTAATTAATTTTCCATTATATTATCCTAGCAAATAAAAATACATTTCTTAATATAAATGCAATACTTTTTCATTACATCTTGAAGTCTCATTTTTTGTTTTCTAAATTTAAATGTTGTATTATTTTAGTTAATAAATATATACTATTTTCCTTGTAGCTGTTCTACTTTTGACAATGAGATAAAGAAATAAAATCCCTTATATGTCCAATAATCAAGTAGAAAAAATAATCAAATAGACATACATTTTGAGAAAGATTGAGACTTGGTTTGTTTTAGTATGCCTTTTTAGGAATTCTATGAATGTTAAGAAAGCAAATTATTTTTGTCATTGAATTATTTTATGAGGGACAAAGGCTACAAAACAACATGATAAATCATCTTTAATTCTAAAACAAAGTTATCATGAAGAAAATTTTTAAAAGCTAGTAAAAATGATATCGAAGAATATTTTTATGCATCCAATGTAAAATCAGTTACAGATAATTCAGAAATAGAAATTCATATGAATTAAATCTATGTAGCTCATACTCTGTTGCAATGTCTTATTTAAAAGACTCAGACAAAATCATGGAATTTTATAGATGAATAAAGAGAAGTTTTCAGTTTAAGCACTTTTCTATCTAAAATGGAATGTTCTTGAAACACTACTTCATATATATATTTTGATATATTACTTGATATGCTTCGCTATGCAAAGTATTGCAAAATTTTATATATTGCTAACCAATTTTTTCTTTTAAAATTAGAATTCCAGGAATAAATATGTAATCAACTTTTTAAATAGTTTTTAACATGTGTACTAATCAATAATTTAATTATTTTTCTGCACTGCTGATGAGAAACATCTGGGTCTTATCTAGTTAACAAATGAATGACTGAAAAATGAACTGTTTAACTTGATTATTAGAAAAATGCCACATTATTGTGAATAATACTAAAATGAATGTGATGCTTAAGAGTGGCATATACACTGACAAGTGATGCTTATTTTTTTAAATTTTATTTGGATCATAATGGCTTACATATCTTTCACAGTAGTATTTAGGTACATATTAACATTGAATTAGGGGAATACCCATCACCAAATTTGTCCTCCCCCCATCCCAGTTCCCTTTCTGCATCCTATATACTCCACCATCAACCCCAGGGCTGCTAGAGTAGGTGGTCCCCTCTTTGTTTAGCTTACTATTAGTGATCATATATCTGTTTGGTCCTGGTACCCTCCCTTATTTTTCCCTCTATTTAAGAAGCAGAGCTTGATAAATCGAGTTGTGGTTTTGTTTGAAGAAAAGAAAAGCAATAGAATGGGGTACAAAATAAGAAAAAGAAGTCAAATACGCTGAAAATGGGCGGAGTCCTTCTAGAGAGAGGACATGAAAAAGGTAATTGAAACACCACAAAATACAGAAAGAAATATCAAATTAAATATACAGTGAGCACTACGGCAATAAAGACAAGCACCACACAATAGTCTCAGTTCTGAAATCAAATCATGCCGGACTGCAAAAAGAAAGAGAAAGATAAGATAAAATAAAATAAAATAAAATAAAATAAAATAAAATAAAATAAAATAAAATAAAATAAAATTGGAGACATCAACTTCAATATCTACACCTAAATAAAGATGTCAAAAATTGGATCAATCAATAAGTAAATATGTGGAAAATAATTATTTTGTGCTTTTATTTTTCTTTCCCCCCTGCATAGGCACAATAACTATTGGGGATTTTATGATGCTTATTTTTTTAAACTTTAATAAAACTAGAAAAGTAATTATAAAATAGAAAATGTGACAGAATTACTGGTCTTAAACAGGAAAATAGTTAACTAATGTTATAACATGATACAATACCAATTTAGTTGACATATAAGAGACAATCGGAATACTTTGCCTACTTTAAAATATTCAAAGAAGATAAAATACAATAATTATACTTTAAATTATTGAATTAAAATATTTAAACCTGTTTTATTAATAGTAACTTAATGTACAATTTGACTTATATATAATATAATATTGTAGTTGTTGGGGTTGGAGCAGTGGTGCAAGCAATAGAATGTTTGCCTTGCATGTGCTAACCTAGCACAGACCAGGGTTCAATCCCCCGGCATCCCATATGGTCCCCCAAGCTAGGAGAGTGGCCCAAAATGCAAAAACAACAGAAAAAAATAAAGTAGTTAGAATTATAGAATATAATCAAATAAAGAAATAAGCAATGTAGTGTAATGTGAAAGCAAAAGAGTAACTTCCATTCTGCTTGTAAGTTGCCCAACATTTTACAAATTTAGTGTGAATGGAATTAAGCAGATATACAATTGGGAATTTAGGGATTTATAATACTTAATCTATTTCTCCACTGGTATATTTCTAAGTTTAATATAAAAGAAAAATTGTAGTGTAAGCCAGTAAGTATAAAACAACAACTAAGCAAAAATATGCCTGATAAGTTTATAATTGGATTTTTAAAATATTCAGAAATAATGCAGAATCTCAAGTTATTTAAGCAAATCCAACTTAACAGAAAACTTTGAAAAGTTTTAGTATCTGTCTCATGATAAATATTTGCTAAGATGGTGACACTTCTTAAATAGTGGCAAGATTACTTATGTGAGTAGTTTCTAGTGGCAGAATTACATTAAATATTTGTGTGCCCTACTAAGTACAACTTTAAAAAGTGCAGAGTTATTTTTGGCAAAGTAAAAATTCAAACTATTAAAATAAGTTTTAATATTTTTGGCTGTAAAATTTCAAAATTTTATAAAAATGTTCAGAGTTTTCTTTGAGACTTAAAAGTTCTTTCTACGACTTTCTTTTGTGGGGAAGGAGTTTGGGCCACACCAGAGAGTGCTCAGGGGTTACTCTTGTCTCTGTGCTTTAAAATCACTCTTGGAAGGCTTGGGTAACCATATAGGATTCCAAGGATTGAACAGGGTCATCTGGGTGCAAGACTAATGCCCTACCCATTGTGTTCATCCCACTGCTTTTAATATGTAAGTATTTTGTATTTACCAAAAAAAGTATATTGAAAGCACAAATATAATCAAAAGGTATAATGGAACTTTAAATAAGCCACATATTAATATGAGACTATGAGGTAGTAAGTGTAATAGAAAGTATATCTGGTGAGTACGATATCAATAATTTTTTTCAGAAATCCAGTGTTCTGAGAAATATTCCCAAATGGCAATAAATTTGAAAATATTAAAAAAATTATAGCTAATTAAGTGTGTTCAGGAAACAGTCTAGGGGAGACTAAGGAGATCAAATGTGGTGTGGAGGAACTAAAGTTGATTGTATACAAGGCAAGTGCCCTATCCACTGTACTATCATTCTATCCCAGGCTAACAAATTTAAAATAATTAATACATTGTATGCACTTATTGCAATAGTTATCACTATGTCTTCTATACTATCTATTACTTTATGTGTAACCAATAAGATATATATTATAAAAGTAAAATATTTTAGGAGTGAGATAGTTCTGAAGTAAGACAACTGAGTTTGAAATTGGATATCTCAAGGATTCTTAGCATTGCAGGGAACCACAAGACCACAACACAGCTTAAATTTTTCATCTCAAGCACTTAATTACCTGACTGGGTAGCCAAATATTATTGGAAACGGCTCTATGGACCCGCTAAATGTTGCTTAGGAGGCCACCCCAAATTAAAAAAGCTAATGTAGAGAATATATTGCCCTTGAATAGTTACATGAACAGTTGGTCTTACCATAAAAGTCAGTTCTATGTTTGCCTAGTGTCAACTATCAAAGTCTATATATTAATTTCACATTAAATAAGATCCCAAATACTACTGTATTTATTCTTAATTAATTTTGTTTTTAATTGATTTATAGTGAGCTAAAATATAAATATAAGAAAAATAATAAATAGATTTTTTAAACTTGTTAACTTCTGTTTCTTCTGTGTGAAATGCCTAGAAGTGTATAAGATCAGTTCTCAAAGAAGTTATGTGAGCATGGGCAATTACCAGCCCCAAGGGTCTCTTCAAGTATTTGAGGCACTGTTAAAACAATACAAAGATGAGCTGTGCAATTTGTACTTACCTTGCCTTATGAAGTTCAATATGATAAATAACTTGTATTACTCTGAACATTTCTTCCAGTGTAAATATTTACATTGACAATTTGTATATATATTTTTCAATTTGTATATTTTTAATTTGTTTTTCTTGAAAACAATTTTCTTCCAAAATCCTTGCGAACTTTATTTAAATTTAGACTAACTGGACTACTAGAGTAAGATACCATTACTAACATTTCCGTTGTTAATTTGCATATTATAATTCTTTAGAAATAAATATACTTTATAATTACAAAGTATAAATTATGGGGTGCACGTAATAATTGTAATAATTGTGTAAGACTATTTTTATCAACAGCACTACCCCAAATTAGTATTTGTTGTAACAACCACTGTGAACTGATTTGGTCCACATTTTGTGATCATAAGTCTCATAATTTACAGTTCTCCTTTCAAATTTGGTCATTTTTTTGAAATTTCATAACCTCGACATTTTATGGCCTCCAGAATGTATTGGCCCATATATTATTACTAACTAAATTTTAGCAGCTTTTTCAATTCTAAAACATTTGATACTGCATTATCATCACAACTGATTCTCACTAAGTTATGATGAAATCTGCAAATCTTCCCAGTTATTAATAAAATCATAAACTGAGTAACAAATTCGGTGGTATTAGAAATTAATTTCTTGTTGGTTAGAGTAATAGGACAGCAGGTAGGATATTTACCTTAGGTGGAAGCTAACCAGGTTTTGTCCCTAAGATCCATTATGATATCCCAAGTACACAAGACATGATTCCTGAAAAAAAAAACAAAAAACAGGAGTAAGCTATGTGTACATGTAGTGTGGCCCCAAATTAAACACAATATTAAGGACAGTAAACATTATTTTATCCTTGGTTTTATTAAAAAAATTAAATTAAAATTATTTTAAGACAATGAGTAAGGGTATTATTTTAATTAATTTCTTTTATTTTTAATTATTTTGGGACAGCAGTGATCAGCATTTACTCATGGTTTTTGGTTGTTTTTTTTTTTGGTTTTTGGTTTTTGGGCCACACCCAGCAGTGCTCAGGGGTTACTCCTGGCTGTCTGCTCAGAAATAGCTCCTGGCAGGCACAGGGGACCATATGGGACACCAGGATTCGAACCAACCACCTTTGGTCCTGGATCAGCTGCTTGCAAGGCAAACGCCGCTGTGCTATCTCTCCAGGCCCTTACTTATTTTTTTTAATTAGAAGTCACTCTTGGTTGGCTCAGTGGACCCCATGGGGAGTTAGCAATCAAACTCAGATAGGCATAATGAAAGAAAATGCTTTACTTATTGTCCTATCACTCCAGTCCCTCATTCCTCAATATTATTTTACTAGTCTCATAAAATTTTTTAAAATGGCTTAACAGAAAAGTTAAATGGATGATATTGCTATTTATTTATTCTTTCATGGTCTTCTTTGTTTGGCACTATTTTTTTTTCAGAAAGAAATGGTGGTGCATTAGTTCAAATACAAAAGTTTTATCATCCAAAATGTGTGATATTTAATTTTGAAAAAATAAACTATTTCAAAAGGCCTCTATAACACAAATGCTTTTCTCTAAATTACAGTGCCATTATTTTACAGACAGCCTGGCCTTCTGTAATTAGTTTTGCTTCTCTTTGTGAAATCCATTGAGAACAGGTCAGTGGATAATGAATGTGAAACAGAAACTCTTCTGCACATTCATATTTAAATAATTCTACACAATGACTACTTGTTCCTGGTGTTGTCCCCACTAGATGAGAGCAGGACAGAGGCAAGGATGCCTGACCCTGTCTGATTAGTAATATATGACAAATATTTGATTTTAGCACTTTGTTTTAATATTTTATACATTTCTCTAGTTAGGACAAACAGACACATTCTTTTTAATTTCAATTATATAAAAAATAGACCATATTAAAATAAAATTATTTAAGGCATTTTTTAAAATAAATAACTTCTTGTACAGTTTTGTTACTAAGGGTTTTTTATATTTTTAAATTGAGAAGTACAGGAAAATGTTCTATGAGGTAAATGATAGAGTAAAATGATTTTGGATGCATAATTTGTGATTTACTATATTGATATAATTTGATCTGTTTCCATTATTACACATTTAACAAAGCATAGAATATAATTATTTTCTAAAAATATTTAAATTTTTTAGAATCAAATAAAGTGAATATAATTAATTTTAGATTACTAAAAATTTTATGGGTAGATGAAGCAATTTTAATATAATAACATTAAGTTAAATAGAACTTAGTGCTTCAGCTAAACAGCTAGTTAAACAGCTAGTTAGTAGTTACTGGTTTAACTGACTGGTAAGTTATATCTTTGTGACTACCAGATGGGAAAATTTTAAAACTATAGTCAACAATGTAAACAATTATAATATTTCTGATTCTTGCAAGCAATAGTTACAGCAAATAATTTTATTTTCTACATTTTTGTGTATTTGAAAAAATATTAGTATCACAAAGTATTTATTTTTCTAAAAAGGGTTTGCTCATCTTTGCTGTATTTATACCATGTTAGGTGTGTGGCACTGGTGATCATTTTGTAATTGAGTGGAATAAAGAGTTTCATGAGGAGAAATATCATTTTAGAGTTGGAAATTGGAACTGGTAAAGATGCATAGTGTTTATGCTAATGCCTCTGCTATAATTAGCAGATCATCTGCTAGATTAACCTGCCTGTAATTTAATCCATGAGAGGATGTATTTTCAATGCCTAGGAAACTAGATATACCTATCTAGAAACCAAAAACATCAATCAAGAACAAGAAAATGTAATAGTGTCTAGTGTCTATTGTCCCATATTCTTATGAAGGTAGATTAATCAGCCAATTGGATAATGCTGAATAGAATGTGAAGGCGTAGTGTGGTTTGCTCTAAAGCTTAAGTGAGCAAGAATATCATAAATGCTCTCCTCTCTGCTGCCCCACAGAAATACTTCTATTACCTGTAGCCCTAAAGCAGATCAGAGCAGTGTAGGGAGATGACAACAGATATCACCTGGGCTTCTAATAAAAATGTCAAATTTGTGCTGATGCCAGAGCCTTAATGCTTCAACATGTCGACCTTTTGGCCAATGACCCCTCTGTTATTATGGGACCAAAAGGAAGAAAACTGTTTATTGAGCAAAGTTGGGGAAGTCCCAAGGTAAGCAATATGGTATGACTGTTGCTAAATTCACTGACAAAAATGATAAATATAAGAATATAAGCACCAAACTTGTTCGAGCTGTTGCCAATAACCCAAACAAAGGTCTTTGGGGTGCTACTACTATTACTATTGAACTGGCACCATCTATTGACAAGAAGGACTTCTATAATACAAGATTAGCAAAGGTTCTAATCCCTTGGAAATCAGAAGAAATGTGATGCTAGCTATTGACTAGCTGTAATTGCTAAACTTTCGAAAACATTCTGAACCAATGACAATCCTTAAAGACCTTGCTCTGATTGCTAAGATTTCTGTTAATGGAGACAAGGATATTGCACCATTATTTTGGATGTGACGAAGAAGTTCACAAAAAAAGAGCATCATCAAGGTCAAGAAAAGAAAAACATGGAATGATTAATTAGAAATTATTAAAAAAAAAGACTTTCCATCAAGTTTATATTTTTTTTGTTCTTCATCGATGATTTGAAAGGTCAGAAATGTGTGTTCCCAGATGATTAAGTTCTGTTGAGAACAAAGAAAATCTCTGGTGTCATATTTATTGTATCTGCTCTTGAAATTGTCAATGGTTACCAGAAGCTTTTGGACATATTTGCTGAAAATCCCGATGGCGAGGTTCGGAGTACACTTCCTTTAAATAAGTGGGCTAAAAGATGGTTTTCAAGATGTAGCAGTCAAAGTCCCAGGCTTTGGTGGCAATACAATTTACCAGCTTAAATATATGGCTATAGCTATTGCTGATGCTGTATTTGGAGAAGGACTGACTAGAAATTTAGAGGCTGTTCAGCCACATGACTTATTGTAGAGGTCGTTGTAACAAAAGATGACTGACAAGGTTCAAATTGAAAAACATATTCAAGAAATCATCTATTAGTTAGATATTACAACTAATAAATATGAAAAGGAAAAACTGAATGAATATTTGGCAAAACCCTTAGATGGTGTAGCTGTGCTTAAGATTGGAAAGACGATAGATGTTAAGGTGAATGAAAAGAAAGACCATGTCATATTTACCCTCAATGATCCACGAGCTACTGTGGAAGATAGATTGTTTTGGAGGAGGATGCAATATGCTTCAGTATATTCTGGCCTTCAAATCACCTTTCTATGAAGAGAACAAATAAGCACAGTCATTATTAAAATTACACTCAAGGGGCCAGAGTGGTGGCTCAAGTGGTAAGGAGTCTGCCTTGCCTGCTCTAGCTTAGGACGTACCACGGTTTGATCCCGTGGTGTTCCATATGGTCCTCCAAGCCAAGAGTGATTTCTGAGTACATAGCTGGGAGTAACCCCTGGGCACAACCAGATGTGGCCCCCAAAACAAACAAAAATAAAAGTACACTCAAGATTCCTGCAATAATCATTGTTAAGAATGAAATGTTGAACAATCATTGATTTTTGGGGAAATTTTGAAGTTCCTCACAGTTGGTTTTGGTTGGAGACATTATAGATATGGTGGAAAAAGAATTATTGATCCAAAATGATTGTAATAACATCATTACAGTATGCTGCTGGAGTTGCCTTTCTGTTAACTACAGCAAAAGTTGTAGATCCTGAAATTTCTAAATAAGAAAAGGACAATGGGATGGCTAAAAATGGGTGGAATTGGAGGTGGTATGTGCTAATTTTTAGAATATTGCTTTTACATTCTTAATTAACTATTAAGAATCTCAAGTTAAGTGCTCCTCACCCATAACTTCAGAGAAGTCAGCTGAAGAAAAAAAGCTGAAGAAAATGCTGACTGATGTTTAAGAAAATCACTATAATCATAAATTATTGGTTTAGTTGACAACATATAATGGTTTACTCTGTCATTGTCCATGCCTACAGATAATTTATTTTGTACTTTTCAATAAAATATATTTGCACATTTCTGATGACTGTGTGCATGTGTCATGTCCCAAGGTACTGCTTTCAACTTAAATCACAAGACATTTTTTACTACAATTCTGTGTAACTCAGAATTTTAGTGCTTGCTATCACCAGATGAGAAGCTAAGCAATCTTTCTGCGGAAAGTAAGAATAATTGTATATAAAGTAAAACAAAACAAAACAAAGCAACTCAATTGTGTGAAAACCTTTGTGTAATAAAATGTTTAAAAATTGAAAAGAGTCACCAATATATTATTGCTTATAATTATTCTAAAAGTCATGATTTGATAGAGCATTTGGAAGCTGGAAAGAAATTTTACAGCAATTTAAATATGTACAACGTTTTGTGATGATAGTACAGTGTTTTCATGTATCTATACATTATTTAACTAGGTTAAAATACACACATATATGTACACACATATACGTATGTGTATGTATTTTGAAAATCTCACATTGCAAAGTAGTAGGTTATTTCATTGAGAAAGCAAAGTAATAGTGTTTGAGTTTTAGGTCCAGTTTTCCTGTATAGGGTATATAAATACTCTCTGCTAACAGAATAGTAGGTTATAGTGGTAGAAGTTATAAAGAAGATAATAGACATTACCAAATCAGGAATGCAAATGTGACTGTATTATAGCATAGAGGATTGTGGTGTGGAAGATGCTACATTTTTTTTTTTACTTTAAACAGGAAGAATAGTCCTGACAAACTTATACTTTCTTTCTATCCACTTAATTTGGACAAAATGAGAGATTAAAACTATATTTCAATAACTACACTGAGAACTATAATAAAAATGTAAATGAATGAGGTAAGTAGAAAGCCTGTCTAAAGTATAGGTGGGGGTGGGGTGGGGAGGAGGGAGACTTGGGACATTGTTGATGGGAATGTTGCACTGGTGAAGGAGGTGTTCTTTACATAACTAAAACCCAACTACAATCATATTTGTTATCAAGGTGTTTAAATAAAGATATCCAAAAAACTGTATTTCAATGTTTTCGATGCTGGTTTTAAGTTTTAGAGAAGATTTCATTTCTAAAACTCTCTGAGGTATAGCATTTTTTGTCTAATTGGAGTTATTATATAGTCAGGAAGACTTTATTGTTATACAATTGCATAATTCCATCAAAGTATCAATTATTATCAAGTCCATGCTTTCTGAGTGCTATTTTAGCACCATTCACCACTCACTTTGTTTGAGATTACATATAAAGGGCCTTAAAAAAAAAACCTAGAACTATATTATAGACTTTTGTAGTAAAAAGTTGAATGAAGATCTGTTCGCTCTAAACAGCTGAATCTGTTGTTTCTGGTTTCTTCCTTTTATCTTGTCTCTCTGGTGTTCATAGTTTCTACCCCCCATTATGCTTTTTATGGAGTTTATGGGTATATATTCTATGTATTTTAAGTATCTCAAAAGAGAGCTATCATTTGTATTTATCCTTCTTCATCTGGCTTACTTCATTTAACATAATGTTTTCTAGTTTCATCCATGTTGCTGCAAAATGCATGATTGTATCATTTCTTACTGCTATGTAGTATTCCATTGTGTATGCGTCCACATCTTCATGATCCACTAATCCTTATTGGACATATTAGGTTGATTCCAAGTCTTGGCTATTGTGCTGAGTGCTGCAATGAAAAGTGGTGTGCGTACATATTTTTGGATGAATGTCTCCTATTTGGGAATAACCAGGAGTGCAATTGCTGGGTCATATGGCAGCTCAATTCTGAGTTTACTGAGCACCTTCCATACTGTTTTTCATAGGGGTTGGACCAGGCAGAATTCCCTCCGGCAATGCATGAGAGTTCCTTTCTTATCACATTCCAGCCAACAGAGATTGGTCTTGTTATTTTTTATGTGTGCCATCCTCACTCGTATAAGGTGGTACTTCATTGTCTTGATTTGGAATTCCCTAATGTTGAGTGACGATGAGCTAATTTGAAATAATTGAAATAATCTCATAAAATTAATCTAGTAAATTGTATTAATTTTATATTCAGACTGTCCCTAACTAGTCATGCCTGTATATATCTAGTTATATATATGTATATATGTCTACTCTCTTTTATATTTATAACTGTCTGTAAAATGTACTTTTATCTTTTTCCTCCTGTGCCTTTTATACTAGGAATGGAAATGAGAAGAATCAATTATTCAAGTACTTAACCTTTTACAGATTTGAATCTGGTACTAGCACCCAAAGTATCAAGAATTAGTGAAGGATGGTAGAGATTTTGATTGAAAAATTGATGAATTTCTCAAATTTTTGAATGATTCTTACTGTTTTATATTTAATGTGTGTATATATATATTTATTTATTTCTAGCAACTCTTTATGTCCTTTCTCTGGAAAGATTTCTTTGTCTTTTTGACATATTTTGAGCTTTATAGTAGAAGTGGATAATGTGAATATATGGAATATAAATATAAATGTATGTATATATTCTTATTTCCAAGATAGTCTATGCTTTTTTTTCTAATATGGTAAAAATTTGAATTATAATTTTAAGCCAATGATTTCTAAAATAAAATAAAATAACTGAAATTTATATGGAAACTAGACATATATGATATCTTTACTAAGAAATACAGATAATCTTTTTGCTTGTGTTTATTCATTGTTTTCTGTAGAAATAGCTTCTATTTCTATTTCTGTGTTCCTTGTTACTTTCTTGTAGTTATTATCATCCTTAACCTAAAGAAAAATGTTCAGAAAAAATTATTTTATTCACACACATGCAAAAAAGCTAGAGTTAGGTATAACATAACATATAAAGTATCCATAAAATAGAATTAACAACTATATTTTCACAGCAGTTTTATAGGTCTGTTGAATAAAGCATTTGTCCGAGTTTCATACATGATTCGTTTTATTTTTGGGTTAGTTAAATGCCTTAATTGTAACATCACAAATATAAAAGTTAAACTATTTTGACTAAATATTTTATTATTTTGAACAACACTATGACTGTTAAATTATTTTTGTAAGTATTAGTGTTAGTTATAACCATTGTAAATGCAGAGCACAATTGCATTATGTAAAGCATTATTTGTACCTATGTAAAATATTTTTCATACAATGATGATATCCTGTTAACTATGAATACTAATTTCAATTTATACCTATAGAAAATGTGTAAAGTGATTTGATTTGTTATATAAATATAAATATTCATAAAACCTCAACATTTTTATGTAACTTGAACAATAATAGCATTAGGTATAAACATTTAATTTAAAGTTATTGTGTTTAAAACCAAATTAAATACTCATAAAATTTTAAATCTGTAATTCTAGGCCAGAGAGTTGGCACAAACGGTAGGGTATTTGCCGTACATGCGCTAACCTAGGACGGATGATGATTTGATCCTCAGGCATCCCATATAGTTCCTCAAGCCAGGAGCAATTTCTGAGCGCATAGCCAGGAGTAACCCCTAAGCGTCACCAGGTGTGGCCCAAAAAGCAAAAATAAAAAAAATTATATAAATAATAAAATATGCTATGTACCTAAAATATTACTGTGAAAGATATGTAATTCATTTTGGTCACAATAAAAATTATTGAAGAAAATAAAATTTGTAATTTCTAGTAAATCTTGACTCTCCTTTGTAAAGATGAAGACATTTCTTTCCATCTTCTAACGGTTTTTATTTTTATTTATTTATTTATTTATTTATTTATTTATTTATTTATTTATGTATTGGATTTTGGGCCACACCTGGCAGCTCTCAGGGGTTACTCCTGGCTATCTGCTCAGAAATAGCTCCTGGCAGGCACCGGGGACCATATGGACGCTGGGGTTCAAAACAACCATCTTAGGTCCTAGATCGGCTGTTTGCAAGGCAAATTCCACTGTGCTATCTCTCCGGCCCTATATTTTTATATTTTAATAATATTTTCATTTAAACACAATGATTACAAACATGACTACAGTTAGGTTTCAGTCATTAGAAGAACATCACCCTTCACCAGTGCAATATTTATAGTTGCCCCCTATAATAGTGTCCCCTATCTCTCTTCACCCAACCCCCTGGACTGTATTCTAAACAGGAATTCTACTTCTCTCACTCATTAACATTGTGATGGTCATTGTTAGTGTTTTATTTCTCTATCTGCACTCACCCTTCTTTGAGGTGAGTTTCATATAGAAAGCCGAAATAAGTGAAATAAGTCAGAGGGAGAGAGAGACACACACAGAATAGCCTCGCTTATCTATGGGTTTTAAGAAATATTAAAGACATTATTGTAATAATGCCCAGAGATGAGGGCTGGAAGGACCAACAGTTTTTATATTCCTGCAAAAATCTACACTTAAGCTACTTTCTAAACTCCTAAATTCAAATGAACTACAGATTATTGCTGTCTTTGTGGTGAGTTATAAATATAGAGATTTAATAGCATTATTTTAAATCTATGTTAGATTTTAAGAATCAAGAGCAGACACACTAAGCAGCTACTTTAATTCTGAATAAAATAGCAAGATTTCCCTTAAGTGGAAAAGTGATATTGATACATCTAAAAAGTTTAATTAAAATTTCTACAGTATTAATGGTATAATACTTATTATTTAAAAATAGTCATAGGCATAACTATAATTAAAATAATTCATTTTATGTTGGCAGATAATGTCATATAAATTCTAAAAATTATTGTATTGATTTTGTCACATTTTGTAGTACAGCTTCTGATGCACTTCTTAATTATTTTCATTGTCAAGAAAATGTATATTACAGATGGTGTTTGAAAATAAAATAGCTACATATAAATAATTTTATATACACATATTTGAGGGAAATGTACATGCATGTGCATTCAGTGTTTGTAAAAACCTAGCTAAAATGAATTTTGTGAATGTATAGCTTATTCCCCTACTGTATCTAAATAATACATTTTAGATGTAGAGTAACTTTATATTCAATATTTCCATGTGTTTTAATTTTTATCACAATTTATCCTGAAAGACACTTTAAATATATTATTAAATATTAGAATGATGTATATTTCTTTGTAAATGAGTTGTACCTATGACGGATATTAATAATAAATAATTAATATTTTCATACTAATCATACTTATACTGTATGTTTAATAACATGCATATTTTCTCTTAGAGTTTTTGGAATTATTTTAAAACTATTTTTCAACAATGTAATAAAGTATAAATAAATGTGCTCTATTTCTAATGGAAAAATTTGAAGTAAGCAAAGAGAAGCAATTTATATCGCTTCAGACTCTAACAACTGATCCTCTAATTTCTGATATAATTTTTTTCGTGAGTACCAGAGATTGATCTTGTTGATTTCATGCAAGATCAAGGAATGAATTGTAAGTCAGTACAGAGATGAACATAAATGTTAAGAGACCATGAAAGAGGAAATAAGGTTTTTGATGTTCTAGATTTTTTTTTGAAAAATCAACAAGCGAGATAGGGAATTAACAATATTGGATTCAGAATTCATGTGCATGACATTCCACTTGGAAAGAATTATGACAGTGTAGTTGATTTCTGTTTTATAAGATTTTGTAACAAAAATATTTGGGAAAGTAGAGCAGAGAAATCTTCTCAAGCTCAGATACATCTTAAGTATATCTGAACCAGAAAAGATAGTGCATAGTACAAAGAAATACTTGTTCTAAATTTCCAGTCATATGTCAATGAAAGGTCAATTTATGTTCTTGCTTTAATTCTTTTGATTTATGCCTTAGTTTATAATGTGGAAGTTTATAACAGGAAGATTTTTCCAGTAACTTCCCATTATAGCTTCTTCATAACATAAGAATAATATTTAGTGTATATAAGAACAAGTGAATTGTTGAAATATTGTTTTCATGCTCCATCTCTTAAAATTTTTCTTTCTTTCTTTTTTTTTTTTTGTTATTTGGGCCATTATCAGGCGGTGCTCGAGGATACCCCTAAGCTCTGTGCTTAGAAATCAAGTCAGGATGCTGCGATGTTGTGATGCTGTGGAACGCAACAAGGTCAGACGAGTGCAAGGCAAACACTCTTACTGCTGTTCTATTGCTCGAACCTCACATATTTTCTTTTTTTATCATGGAGCTAAAAAAAAAAAATCCAATACCTGATTCTTTAGATGCTTAATCTATCTTCTACTTTTAGAAGTAACTAGATTTTTTTGTGTCATAAAGTTATATAATAGTGAATCTTCTTAAAATTAAATTTTCCTTTTTTTTTTTTTTTTGCTGTTTCTTGATCTGCAAAGGGTAAACCAATAGAAATTTACTGTTGTAGAAAATGTCTTAAATATCTCCTCCTATGTTTGTGTGGGGGTGAGGGAAATTCTTTGAAAGTTTGACTATAGCCAGCCAAATATTTACAATTATCAGATATTATTTGCAGTTTTTATCATAAAGTGTAGTTAAAATAATCACTAAAACGGAGTTATTAAAAACTGAGTTATTAAGAACTTAATCTCAGATCTGACAATTGCTATCTCAAAAAATTCTCATGGTGCTTTAATGAAGTAATAAACGATTGATAAACCATTTTTCAGAATAAAAAGCCATATCATTTAAGTATTACCATTTAATCACAAGGTACCTCATTTTAATTCTGAATTGATACTTTATATACTTAAATAATATTTACAATTTTGTATATAGGTTGTCATTTTCTTCTAAAGGGCTAAGTAATAATTATGTTCAACTTTCTAAGCCACAGTCTTTATTGCTGTTGCAATATTGCCATAAAAACACAGAGATAGTTCTTGACAATAAACAAATTTAACTGTGTTTTTATTAAACCTTATTTACAAAGTAGATGATGTGTTAAATATGAAAAACAAGGCTTAGTTTGATGAATTATTTTGTCATTTAGGCAAGAAGCACACCTCAAATCATTGATAGAAGTATATCCTGTAAAGAAAGTCATGAATCTGAGTCATTAATAGCTAATCAAACTGGACCAGTCTTTTTATTATGAACACACTGGCAGAATTGGGCTTAGGTCACTATCAGTTAGGGTAAAATCTTCAAAAGAAATTTAGGTTTGACTTTGTGATTAAAATATTGGTCTATTAATATATATTGAAGAACTTCATTTAGCTTTGAAGTGAAGACGTGACACCTGCTGTATTATATTATCATTTTGAATAGTAAAAACATACATATTTATACAGTGTATAAAGACCTTGTCTGCCAGTATATTAGAATTCATTAGTATATATTCATAGCACCTTAATTAAGGTAATATTATTTTATGTAAATAGAATTAAAACAAAGCATAAAACAAATTTTAATTTAAACATAAAATATTTAGATTATTTTAGACCCTTTTTAAAAGATCAATAGCAAATAGATGTTTATGGCAGCAGAAACCATGTAATTATTATTATTGAAAGTTCTACGAACAAAACCAGTTATTTTCCTGATTGATATACTGTGTCACTCCTAGTTTTGTAAAAGTTCACTTGATTATTTTTATATAGCATTTTAAAAAATTGATGTAATATTTAAAATAATTAAATACAATACATAATATACTACATATTTTACCATGTTATAATGTACTCTAATAATGAAGTTGCTTGTATGGTGCATACTTCCATTTTTTGTTGATGTTGTTGTTGTTGTTAAACACACCTTTGAGTGTACAAGGATTACTCCTGATTTTGCATTCAGGGATTACATCTGACAGTACTATATTGAGTGTCCAGTTCCAACCCAGTTCAACTGAATGCAAGACAAACATCTTCTGCACTATTTTTCTTTTTTTTTTTTTTTTTTTTTTTGGTTTTTGGGTCACACCCCGCAGTGCTCAGGGGTTATTCTGGCTCCAGGCTCAGAAATTGCTCCTGGCAGGCAGGGGGGACCATATGGGGTTCCTGGATTCGAACCGATGATCTTCTGCATGAAAGGCAAACGCCTTAACTCCATGCTATCTCTCCGGCCCCTTTTCTTATTTTTTTAAACTTTATTTAAGCACCATAATTATAAGCCTGATTGTAGTAGGGTTTCAGTCATAAACAGAATCCACTGCTTAACCAGTGAAACATTCCCACCACCAATGCCCGCTATCTCCCTCCTCCCACATCATTGCCTGTATTCGAGACAGGCATTCTACTCCTCCTGTTAGTTGCTACTGTAGTTATTTCCCTAATAACATTCACCACTCTTCGTGATAAGATCCATATTTTGGGCCTGTCCTTCCGACCCTTTCCTCTATTGTCTCTGGAATTATCACAACAATGTCTTTACATTTTTATTTTTTATTATTATATTTTTTAAACCCATAGAACAGTGAGACTAATCCATGTCTACCTCTCTCCCTGTGATTTATTTCACTCAGCATAAAAATTCTGCATCTAATTTTCAGGAGACTAAAAAAATTTCCACATCTAGAAATGGGTGGATAGGAAGCAATAAGATTATATGTTTAACAGATATTAATAATATTGAGTTCCTTCAAGCTGTGCTCTCAAGAATGACTTTTGGTGGTGCTCCGGAGACCATATATGAAATGCCAGTGATTGAACTCAGATCATCTCTGCCTACTGTATTATCACTCTAGCGCCTTTCTGTGTATATTTTAAAGGTAAAATATTCCTCGAAATTTCAGCAAGCTATGAAAAAATAATTCGAAAACATTAAACAAATAGAGAAATATGAATCTATTATCTATTTCCCTTTGTTGTCCCATGCTTATATGTGAGGAAAAGGGACTATTTAAACATGTAACAAACATTTTAAAATGAAAATTTCATCTACGTTATCTGTAATACTGCTAGTAACACTTCGTCCATTTTCTTTCAGGTGTATGTTATTTATTTGTGTGTGTGTGTGTGTGTGTGTGTGTGTGTGTGTGTGTGTGTGCATACATGCATTTGTAAATGTTCAGGGCTTACTCTGGGCTTTGCTTCAGGGATCAGTACTGGAAGTGCAAAGGAGATCATATGCTGGACTAGGGATTAAAACCAGCTTGGTCATGTGCAAAGTAAACACCCTTCCAGCTGTTTAACTACGGCTCCTTCTTCTGAAGTAAATTAAAAAAAATGGAATTAGATTTTGTAGTGCTTCCTTCTTATGGAGTGACCGTTGAAAACAATATAGCTGGGACTTCTAGAAAAGACATTATGTGACAAAAGTTCTCAAGTAGTTGGTCACTGTAAATAACACTGTCAGATACTGTAATATGTCCTAAAAATCACTAAATTTCAGTGCCACAGAAGTAATACAGGAGCTAAGGCACTTGCTTTACAAGCAGTCAACTCCTATTAATCCCCAATACCACATATTGTCCTCTGAGAACAAACAGAAGTGATCCCTAAGCACAAATAATAGGAATAGCCATGAACACTGACAGGTGTGCTTACTCCACAATACTAATAAATTAGAAATTGTCAATAATAATTAAAATAGATGGGTTATTTTAAAATCCAGCAGGAATTGAGGGATAGCACAGCGCATATGCCATTTACCTTGCACACCCATATATCCCCTTTCCCAGCCTGCCAGCAGCGATTTCTGAACATAGAGTCAGGAGTAACTCCTGAAATACCCAGTGTGGTCCAAAAATAAAACAAACAAACAAACCAAAAACAACAACAAAAATATAGCAACAGGTTTTAATGGGACTGATTAAAGTATATGCAAATATCAATATTTTCTGTTTCTTTTTGGGGGATCACATTCGGTAATATTCTTGCTTTCTCCTCTCTCTACACTAGGAAATTATTCCAGCTGAGGACCATTTGGGATGCCAGAAATTGAACCCAGGTCATCTTCATGCAAGACAAAGTCCTACGTGCTCTACTATAGCACTGGTCCAAATAAAACATTATTAAATTAATTTTCTTCCTATATTTTTCTAAAATTCTACCTATGCAATTTAAATTAAAATAAATTTTAACTAATAAAATCATTATTATGATCATTATTTAACTCATTTATTTATCAATTTGTTAAAATTATTCACATATTCACATTTTCCTTAAATTATTATCTTGTTCCACCCCTCAAATGGAGGGGGAAATAATGGAGGGTACCAAGACAAAACAGTCATATAAATACTAAGCAGAAATAAAAAATTGATCAAACTTAAACTACAAATTCAAAGCCAATGACAACAGAATCGATACTCAATTTACAACATACTAGACACAGAGAGGACCACTTATAATAGCAGCCTGGGGGTAAAAGAGGGGGATATGGGATGCATGTTGGGAATAGGAGTGGAGGGAGGACAACATTGGTGGTGGGAATGCCCCTGATTCAATATCACTATGTACCTAAAATATTACTGTGAAAGATATATAATCCACTTTCATAAAAATAAAAAATGATAAAAAATATTACCATATATTTGCAAGTGTTTTTTACTAAATGATCCATTATTTATATAATTATGTAAGCTCATAAAGTATATTTTAGAAGTAAAATTATTTTTTTCACAAAATGTAAGGCAAATTTATACATTTATTTTATACTCAGACACACCATTTTACTGTATACATATATTAATTATCAAAGTTTCAGTAGTAGTTTTGAAAATTATCTGTGTATTATGAGATCATTTATAAAGAATGATAATCTTTCACTTTTCTTTCCAATTTGAATATATTTTACTCCCTTTCTGTCTGATTTTTCTGAATAGAACTTAAAATATTATGTTGAATAACCATGGTAAGAATTGACATCTCTGCCTTATTCCTTATCTTGCGAGAAAAAGCTATCTGATCATCACCATTGGTTATGTTACTTGTTTATAATTTGTCATATATAACAATGAATATGCTATTATGTTCTCTCTATGCAAATTATTGGAAAACTTTAAATCATATAGTTTAATATTAGTTAAACTTTTTCATAGCTTTTGAATTGAGTTATTTAGTGCTTTTGCTGATAGAACACAAACTCTTATATTGTCAATTTTATATTTTATAGATAAAATTATTATATATAATATATATTTATATATAAAGTGTATAAATATATGCTTATAACATATAGTTATAGAAATATATGTTATTTTTATATATTATATTGTTATATTTATTATATCTGTTGGATTCTGTTTGTACATAGGGTGTATATCCAACATTGTTATGGTATATGCTTTTTTATGTAATGTTATACTTATAATTATTTAGAATTTTTGAGTCTATTTTCATCAGGGTTACTGGTTTATGCACTTTCCAGTTACATGTTCTTTTAGGATTAGAATTTGCATAATAGATTTGGAGTAATAGTTCTTTGGGTTGGCCCTTGCATTGCACATGGCCAGAAAAGGTTCCCAGAACCCCTATAGTTCTCAAGTAATGTCAGGAGCACAGAAAGAAAAAAAAAAACCCAGAATTGGAATAAAACACGGAATTGCTTGGTGCTGTCCAAAATCAAAGCCTGTGTGAGTATAGTAGTTCTTACCTAATGATATATTCACTTGAATTATCATTTGAATCCCAACTCTCTCAATTAAAACTGAAATGAGTCTCTTAAAGGCAGAATATTATCAAATTGTTTTGTGATCAATTTAGTTTTCTGTGACATTGACTGGTGAACTCAGTCCATTTACTTCAAGAGTAATTACTGAAATATTAAAGAACACAACTGCTATTTTATCTTGCCTTCAAGTTCTATTTATTTAATTTTCTGTTCATTTCTTGTGAACTTTATCAAGACAGAAGACTGTCCTTTTAATTTTTTTTGTCAAGGAGTTCAAAATTTGGTTTTCCAAAAAAACTTTTATTTCTCTCTCATACCTAAATTTTTGTTTAATATAGTTTTCTTGACCAGTAGTTCCTATCTCTGAATAATTTGAATATATCATTTTCAACCTCTTGCTATGTAGCATTTCAGCATTTCTTTTTTTCCATTTTTTTTCTTCATTTAAACATCTTGATTACATAAATGATTGTGATTAGGTTTCAGTCATGTAAAGAACACCCCCTTCACCAGTGCAACATTCCCACCACCTATATCCCAAATTCCCCACCATCCCACCCCACCCCCACCTGTACTCCAGACAGGCTTTCCAGTTCTCTCATTCATTCACATGATTATGGTAGTTCTCTGTGTAGTTATTTCTATAGCTGCACTCACCACTTTTTGTGTGAACTTCATGAAGTGAGCTGGAAGTTCCAGCCCTCCTCTCATTGTTTCTGAGGATTGTTGCAAAAATGACTTTTATTTTTTTTTAAAAACCCATAGATGAGTGAGACTATTCTGCGTATCTCTCTCTCTCCCTTTGACTTATTTCACTCAGCATGATAGATTCCATGTACATCCATGTATAGGAAAATTTTATTACTTCATCTGTCCTGACGGCTGCATAATATTCCATTGTGTATATGTACCACAGTTTCTTTAGCCATTCGTCTGTTGAAGAATTTTCTATGAGAGGTCTCATAATAGGCCAGTGGAAGTATTTCTACTTCCAGCCACAATTAATATTTAATTTTGTCTGAACTCATGATTATTTAATAATCTCTTTGTTTGTGAGTGCATCTGGCTATTGTCAGAGATCGCTTCTCACCCCTGGATTTAAAGATAACTTTTAAGAGGGCTTGTAGGACCAAATGCTATGGGATTATGAAGACAGAGTTTACTGCATGTAAGGTAAATACCGTATATCCACTGTACTATCTATAGATTTCATAATGTGGCTTTTGTAGGTCTCTTTGACATTAAATTATCAGATATTATTAGTTTCATTGACTAGTATATTTAACTAATTTCCATATTGGGTAGAATTTAGTTATTTTTAGAAAATTTTATACTTCCTTTCCTCCCCTTAATCTCCTATGATATTCAATATTTTTTGCTGTGTCTCCTAATATAGTTTATATATCCTGAATTATATTCTTCATATATTATTTTTAATTTCTTACTTTTTTTTTACTGGAATCAGTTTTCTCTTAAATTTAAATAATTTTGAGCATGTGTTTTACAAGTAGTACATTGATTTAGTTGTGGAGTTTGCACACACTTTGATTTTATTATCTACCAGGGTTGCCATGGTGCTTACATATGTGTTTCCCAGAGTTTACATACTTGATGGTTTATTTCTATATTGAAATTAAGTTTTCACTAAATATTACACACTTTAGTTGTTTAAATCGGACTAAATTCCTCTGGAGATTACATACTAAATCTCGTGACCAAAAGAGTAGAAATGTTACAACTAACCTTGGAATTTATTGAAAGATAGGGCTTCAAACTGTACCTAATTCTTTGTAGACAGGTGGTCACCATTCATTTGGTCTCTCATAATTTTATTTCTTAATCCTATGTGTCCTGGATATGATAGTTCCCTCCACCATTTTATTTTTAGTTTGGGAATAATTTAATTACACAAAACAATGAGATTAACAAATGAGGTATTTGTACTTTACACAGAATTTTATAAGCATTAGGAAATAAGTGTATATAAGTATAAGTGTATAATAAGTGTATATAAACAGGAAAATGTGTATAATTGCTTATATATGTGTATATAATATATATAATATTGTGTTATAAATGTGTGAATTTCTTATTTGTAACTTCAATCTCCCTCTGCTCATTAATTTTTTGTTGAGCACACTGAACTTTTCTCGAGTTTTACTGTATCCCTTTGTGTTAGTTCATTATAGCAATATTGAATTCTCTATCAAATCTTCAAGTTTTTATTTCTGGAAAGTTGTAATTATCTCTTTGTGATGTTATCTTTCCTTATAGTTTCTAATTGCCTATTAGTATATTTAAGCTTTGTGCATTTTTCCTGTTCAACCTGTCCAATGTGTTACTTTTGTTTTAGATCTTGATAAGTAACATTTTATCTCCTCTACACCACCTGTTAGCAGATGCTATTATTATTTTACTTATCCACTTCAGTTCTGTGGCTTTTGTAAGTGCTACATACAACCTGAAGTTGGAGAAGAGTTAAATAGTGTCAGTGAGGGACATGTAGGATTATGGATGAAATTACTTGTTTGGGGCTTTATACCTAAAAGTATGATTTGCCTGAGTGACCTTGTTATCCTTTGGGTATCATATCTGAGAGTTATTATAGTGAGTAAAATAGTACTCAAAATTAGCTGTATTTTATTTTGCCCAGCTTGATCAGAAATTTGGTCAACATTTTTTCCCTCCATTCTTTTTTCCTTTCCTTTCCTCCTCTATTTGGATTTGAATCTTTACATAAACTCTATTCTCCTCCCACCCCAAACCCATTTTGCTATTACAACCAGAATGCCATCTCTTCACATCCTTAAATATTGATCTCCTCTTGGGAAGATAAATTCAATTTTGCAATATCTCTTTAGTGCAATCTTCGTTAGTTTCTGAGGTGCAAAGGATGTTTTAACTTCATCAACAGGTTTTAGAATGCAGAGTGTCAAGAGATTCATAAAACATCATCAACATCACCAAAAAACAAATACTAATTTGTTGTAGAAATTTGGTGATAAAGTAATACATTTTTAAAGGCTAGAAGCAGTCCTTCAAATTTTGACTTACACGTATTGACTGATATTTATTTAATCATTCTTTTCTTTTAAAAATACACTGATATCTCTGATTTTGAATTATTTTACTTAGCATAAAATTCTAACAACTGCTGCCCCAAGTACCATACACAATATTTTCACCATAATAACTGCTCATGTGTACTGAATTATTTACTTTAAATAATACAATTAACTACTAATAAAGTAATTAACATACAACTGAATTGACATTGCAATTCACTGTTTTTTTTTTTAAAAATCAACTTTTATAAACTAAGGCAATTGATTATATTTCTTTCAAATAAAAAATATGTATTTTATAAAATAGCCTACAAATGATCATTCTTAGTTTTTAATATAAATTACAAATTTGTGTGGTCAGAGAAATAATTAAATAAGTAGGTTGTTTTATACATAACAAATTGGGGTTCAAATTTTGGCACCCCCTATTTTCATTTGAGCCTGCCAGGATAGAGGATAATTATCAGATGAAACCCTAAAAAAAGAAACTCAAAAATATCACAAACATAAACTACAATCTATATTTAATTGGTGAAGGATGGTATACACTGCATGATAGAAACACAACAACGAACTATTTTTTAACCACTGTTCTTTTTTTTTTTCTTTTTGCAAAAAGAAACTTACAGTTTATTAGTGCAGAGGACAAAAATATGGAGTTCAATATTTTAACTTTTCGCTGGCTATTTCACAGGCATGTTATTTAGCTTGTGTTTCCTAAATTTGCTTCTTGTGAATGCTAAAGTTAATTACTGTTCATTAGCCACAAACAGGGATTCTCCCATATGTGTATATGGTGCTTGATGTGATTTGATCACCAACTGAATCCTTGGACACATTCCAAGAAAACATGGGGCTAATCCCCTGTGTGTTCTAAATTTTAACATGACTGAAGCCTCGTCCACACTACCTGAAAACATGGGACTTGCCCCTTGTATGCAGGGAATGTGGGCGATGCTTCATTAACAGCTCAAGTTTCATCACATCAGAGGACACACTCTGGAGAGAAGCCCCATGTTTGCAGAGACTGTGGGCGGTGCTTCAGTCAGAGGTCACATCTTATCATACATCAAAGGATACACACAGGGGAGAAACTCCATTTTTGTAGGGAGTGTGGAGAAGGCTTCAGTCGTAGTTCAAGTCTCATCACACATCAGAATACACACACGGCCGGAGAGGTGGCGCTAGAGGTAAGGTGTCTGGCTTGCAAGCGCTAGCCAAGGAAGGACCACGGTTAGATCCCCCAGCGTCCCATATGGTCCCCCTTAAACTCCCCCCCAAAAAAAAACCAGAATACACACAGGGAGGGAAGCCCTATGTTTGCAGAGACTGTGGGCGGTGCTTCAGTCAGAGGTCAAATCTCATCACACACCAAAGAATACACTGCTCTTATACAAAGCAATTGAAAAATAAAAAAAAATAGAAACTAGAAAGTCAAAATATCTTCTCAATGTTGATATTTTTAAATAATTTAAATAACTAAAGTGCTGTAAATCAACATATTTTAATTTTTCTCAAGTTATTTTATATGCTACGTGTGTAGGGAACAACTGGGATTGATCCCTTCATCTCATTTGTTCCCTGGAGCCAATCAGAATGATTTCTGAGTGCAGAGCTAGTAATTACCCCTGAATGTTGCTGAGTGTGACCCCCAAACCATTAAATAAATAAATAAAATAAAAATCTAGTTATGTATAATTCTAGAAATTGTTAGCCAAACTTATTTTTATAGTAGATTCTAACTCACTTTGAAAAATAGCTTTAAAAGTATCCACCGAGCCTGCCAGGAGAAAATTCTGAGCTCGCAGTCAGGAGTAAGCCCTAGTGCTGCTCAGTGTGGCCCAAAAAACATGCAAAAGGAAAACAACAACAACAAAAAACAAAGACATGACAGTTAATATTTAACTATATATTGGGGCCGGAGCAATGGAGCAAGCTGTAGGGTTATTGCCTTGCAGGTGCTAACCTAGTATGGACCTCGGTTTGATTCCCCAGGTATCTCATAATGTCCCCCAAGCCAAGAGCTATTTCTGAGCACATAGCCAGGAGTAACCCCTGAGCATCAATGGGTGTAGTACAAAAAAGCAAAAACAAAAAAACTGAAAATAATATTTAATTATATATTAATAAAAATTATTTGTGCTAATCAAATGTTCCATGACACAATTTATGATGAGTTCCATACATGAAAATTGATTATATTTAATAGTATTAATTTTATAATAGCTTTAATTTTATGTACTTTTTATTTTTATTTATTTATTTATTTATTTTTTGGTTTTTGGGCCACACTCCTGGTTATGTGATCAAATATCACTTTTGGCTTATGGGACCATTGGGGATGCTGGGGATCAAACCAATGTCTATTCTGGGTCAGCTGAGTGCCAGGCAAATGGGCTACCGCTGTGTTATCACACCGGCCCCAGTAATCAACATCTTGATTTCAGCCTAGTAACACTCTGAGCATGGATGCAGCTAAGTCATACCAAGGTCCATCCTAGGTAAGCAGTATGCAAGGCAAATGCCCTACCACTGTATTATCGCTCTGGCTCCAATTTTCCGTACATTTTAACAAATTTATTTGGTGATTTGATATTGTTTAAAATAATTAAATATGGTGCTTAAATAAAAATATTTCTATAAAAAATAGGCTGCTTTCACATGTGTACTCCCAGTCAAGATCCACCTACCATAACCATCATATATCAATGGAGCAAAGACCAAATAGTCGTATGAACATTGAATAAGGATATTTAGTGTATGATCTAAAATGGAGCTAAGACAAAAATGTACAGTAGTGCTTAAGACCAAATATTAAGTTATAATTGTTCTAAATTATACATAAAATAATACAATAATTAATTAAAATACAAATAATACAATGGTAACAGATGTTTTACAGGGGGAATAACAAAAATTATGAGAGAATACATTAAAGATGTGTTTCTAAAGATGTATTTTTAAATGCATTAAAGATGTAAAATACATTAAGGATGGTCTTAAAGGGAAAGCACTGTCACATCATTTTTTTTATTTCCTTACTGAACTGTACATAAGTAACAACAAACCTTAAACAAAGGAGAGGTGACAAATGTAAATAAAGATTAATAGTTACAGCAAAATTATATGAAAATTAGATTAAGCTGTTGACCTTAATTTTTAGGATTTCCAAATTGTTGTTTTATGTTCTTATAGTTATTGGAAAGTCCTAAAACATTAGGCTTTATTAGCATATATACAGAAGTGTATTGAGTATGGAAATGCACACAGATATTTGTAAACAGCTACCGAAAATCCAATTAGCATGATTTTATACATTATCAAACATTTGATACTAAAATGCTTAGTCTATAACATAACATTTTGAAAACACTGAAAAAACTGAGATATTATACTTATATTTTCTAGTCCTAGTAATTTGGCATGTATTGTCAAAAATAATAAAGAATCAGGTACCATAAAATCAGTGTAATAAGTATAAAAGCTTAATGATGTTAAATGTTTCAACTTTTGACATATTGTAATTTACAATAATCTATATTTAAGATTCTGAATACTTGGCTTTCCTTCAAGTCAAATGTAGATTCTCAGCTTGTCATAATCTAGGCTAAAATTTAATGCATTCTTTTTATTTTAAATCTTATCTTCATTACTCCTACTGAAATGTGAAAGTTAAAAAGAGAAATGAGTAAAATGTAATATAAATTAAAAGAATAGGATTTATATCGAGGAAGAGAGAATTCCTACTGCTGGATCAGATTTTTACCATTTTTGTACTACTGAATGGTATTTTATAGGATTAAAATGATAAAAGTAATTTTAGGACATTTCTTTGCAGAAATGTATTAAATAAAAATTTACTATTTTGTAACCAAATATGCTATAAATATAAATAGATAAATTATGAAATAATTAGATTGATAGAAAACTGTTTTTCCAAATGAAAACAACATTTATTCTGCTTGGGGTAAATTTTACAAAAGTATGGATTTAAGGTCTAATATGAATATTTTGATGGAATATATAGAAAGTAATTAGGCTTAGATGAAATCTATGTAGGACCCCCTATGATGGTTGTGATACTTGGCATCTCCATTGTTTTCCCAAAATTTATCCTTGTTATGTAACTATAGTTTCTTCTATTTGCATAACAGAAAGACAATTCTTACCAGACACTGAATCTAACACCATCAGCTTGGACTTCTCAGTTCCAGTACTGTGAAATCAAATGTTTTCAAGTTACCCAGACCCATAATTTTAGCATCCCAAAATAAGTCAGCTTATGCATAAAAATGCCTATGCACTGCTACAATGATTGCTTCTCTTCTTATAGTGTTTGACAAATCACTCAAAGATTCTACTTAGGTTCTCATGGACAACAAAGTAAAAAGGATTGGAGTTTGTATTTTATAAGTGAATACCTGCCTATATCTGGATCAAATTCATTGACTTCAAGTCATTTTCAAAGTAAACAGCAATGATGGATTAAATGTTCTATAGGTTCTAGTCAGTATCAATTACATTTGAAAAAGATCTTTCTAAAATTATTCTTCCTGCACAGTAGCTCTTAACTGTATCAACCAATTATTTAAAAAAGTACTACATAGAATTGTATATTTATTGGGTAATTTTAATTCTGGTTTTATAATATTTAATTACAAATTTGGATTAATTATGAATCCAAGAGGTTTTATCAAACAATATCAATGTTTCTATGATAGTATTCTGCAGAAGTTGTCTTTAAATAAAACAAATTGCTATTGATTGTGTCAGTGAGCCTTATTCATTTACTTAAAGGTTACAAGAGCGATAATTGAACCCTCTTAGAATGAAGTTATCCCCAAGAATGCAGTATATTAGCCTGTTAATCTTAAATGTAGATTTTGAAAAATCCACAAATTTTGCCTTTAATGATCCTTACAATTTTGCACACCATAAAAAAATACTTTTTTAAACCTATATCTTATTGCTTCTGTAACCCAATGTAATATATATTCACTGATTTCCTAGGAACTCTTGAGTATATTAATTTATATAAGTGTCATTCCAACTTTGTAATATTTGAGGGACTTTATATTGACTTATATAGTTTTGGTGTCACACTCTCTGATGCTCACTGTTTACTTCTCTTGAATATATTAATTTTTATAAGTGTCATTCCAACTTTGTAATATTTGAGGGACTTCATATTCACTTATATAGTTTTGGGGTCACACTCTCTGATGCTCACTGTTTACTTCTTGTTCTATGCTTAGAAATTACTCCTAGCTGGTTTTGGATACCATAAGGGATATTGCAGATTAAACCATGGTTGTTCACATGCCAGGCAAGCACTCCACTCATTCCAGCCCCTTTGAGGAATTTTAAATTTTTATTTCCAAAGTATAAGCAGTGATATTAAATTTGGAAGTCCATAAACAGTGGTGAAGCTATTTTATAAATATGAATTTAATGGACAGACAATTTTGTAAACTTGAGATGAAAAATATATGTATTATGTAGTAAATGCTTCCTCCTCATTTTCAAATACATTGGTGGCATGCTGATGTTTTTAATATATAAAATCTTTATTTAAGCACCATGAATGTAAGCATGATTGTAGTTGGGTTTCAGTCATAAACAGAACACCCCTTCACCAGTTCCACAATCCCACCACACATACCCCCCTCCTTCCTTTCCAGCCCTTGCCTGTAGAAGAGACATTCTAATTTTCTCATTTATTAAGGTTGTCATGATAGTTGTCAGTGTAGTTATTTCCCTTACTGCACCACTAATCTTTGTGGTGAGCTTCATATTCTGAGCCGGTCCTGATTTTTGAAAAAAAAAAAAAAGTACTAATTAGAAAATATGACTCATATATTTTTCATAGATATATTTTTTAATTTTTACAATTTATATTAAATGGCCAAATAATTCAACTAATGGTAAACACACTTGCCTTGCAAATAGCTGATCTATATTCAATCCCAGACAAAACATGTGGTCTTCAAAATCTTACCATGTGTGATACCTGAAAAGAGAGTCAAATAAACCTTTGTACTACTTGGTATGACCCTAGTCACCTAAAATTAAAGATATACATCATATATATAAGTATTTGATATATAATTACTTATAGTTAACAAATATTTTAGGACACTTCTGTTTCAAAATTAATGATACAAGACTCTTCTGAAGTTACCATCACATGAAAATTTCAAAGCTACAGCTCTATGTAGAGCAATTTTATAATTAATTAATTAATTAATTAAAATGAATTAATTTAAAATTTAACTTCAAAGCATCCTAAATGACACTTACACACTGAAAATGAGAAAATAAAACGTTTATATAGAATTAAACAGGAAAAGATAAAATTAAAGTCTCTAAAAAACACATCGTTGCTGTGACCCAAAATCTGGAGAAATCCATTATTCCAACATTTCTGTAAGTAAACGACAATCAAGTTTTAGGGTGGTATCTGAGAGACATCAAATTTAGAATGACAGTAGGATTTGCAAGCATTACCATGATAACTACAAAATGAATGTGATCTTTATTTGTTGATATCCTGGGGATCCCATAGCTCTGTGGAAAAATTAAAATACCTCAAAAGAAAAAAGTACAATTTAAAGTAACTGTGATCAAGGAAGTAACAAGACCTATTGTCTTTTCATAATATGTATGCATATTATAATTTATGTAAATACTAAACAATAATACTGTAAACCTGAAACAAATGGGTCAATTACTGTATTTTCCGGCATATAAAACGACTTTTGAAACAAAAAAAAGTCAACTGAAAATTGGGGGGTCGTCTTATATGCCGAGTATATATATCCCGAAAATGTTTCAATATGCCGCTAAACAAAAATTGTCTGAATATTGCCACAAAACGGATTTTCCAATTCAATCCTCTACCCATCACTGCAAGGCTGCTTGGACCGCCTCTCTAACTCAGCCAATTCAAGCAAACTTTTTATGCATGCAAATTAGACAATGTTCTGTACCCGAATCTACACTGTAAAAAGCCTGCTCAGATTGGCCAGAGTCAGAGAGGAAGTCTATTACGGTATAACCTTTGAAACTTTGCTTGTTAGGATTGGCTCACTGTGGTACATACAGTTGCAGCACAGGAACGTTCTGTCTGATACAGCGAATATAGGCCTGAACCTAAATGTTAAGGTTCATGGAGCATGTTAAGGTTCATTTAGGCCTAAGACTAAATGTTAAGGTTCATGGAGCCACTCATTGTGATAAGTGGCCAACCTCCACCCACAAGTTATTGCTAGGGTATAAACAAGTGATGCTGTTCAATCTTTGCAGTGCCGAAACAAATCCAGATCTATAGCCTGTAATGTTTTACAGGCCATATTGTTCTTGGAATCAAACCTAGATAGGGTACAAATTTGTCTCTCTTCTGTTGTGTCCCTCAGCTTAACATAAAAGCGATACTTGCTAAGACATTAATTAAAAGTATTTTCTTTACTTCAAAAAACGTTATTTTTTATTTAAAGAATATTATATTTTAGGTATTTTTGAGAATGTTTTGTTAAATATAAAATTTAACAATTAAGATTATATATAGTTAAATTTAGAAAAAGTAATCTATACCAGAATAAATATACAGAAAGAATTTCTAGAAGGAGGTATTTTTCGCTTCAATTTTTTTTTGTTGTTGTTGTTGAGAAGTAGCAGGCACATGATTAGACTGTGGGGAAAATTATCTGTTAACACCAGAATAATTTTTATTTAGTAAATAATGTGCTAGAGGATTTATAATTGAGATGTTACTGTTTGACAAACTGTCATTTTTTCAGAAAAAATTAAAAACTATCTGAACAAAAATGAAATGTACATTTGTAGTTGACTACTTTTGAAAATTGATGTGCATTAATTGCAAATATGTGAATGGCTCTGTAAATACTTTTTGTTGAAATAACTATAATTTTATATTATAATGTAATTCTAACAGTAGTTATTCTAGTAAACATATAAACAAATTATTTTGAAAGATTTTATTTTTATTTTAATGAAATGCCATTTGGGAAAAGTCCAATATTTCAGCAAACATACTCATTTTTAATAGATACTTAACTTTAATATAGACATTGAGCATATTAAAATAAAACATTAAATCATTGAATTTTATTAAAATCATGAAATCAAACAAAAAAACTTTGAATTTTAATTTAGCCTTGGCAAAATAATCTTTCATAAACATTTACTAGGCTTTGAAATAAACTGTTATTGTGGTAAAATTAAATTTAGCTTATATTAGGATATGGTAAAATATTAAAACTATTAGTGAAAATGGTCTTTTTTTAATTGCAAAACATTTTATTTCTAATGTAATATATGGATCCTTAAAGAAAAATAAAGAAATGAGCTATGTTAATTTCACTTGAGTCTATAAAAATTTGAAGCTTTTTGAAGAAGAAAAAAATATGTGTCTAATTTAATAAAACAAATTATATAAATATAAACATTGTATTAAATGCTTTCTTAAACACTAAAGGGAATGTTTTATAAAACAGTAAAAACATAATTATGTATAATTTATAACCAAAATGTGTTGTTAATTCATTTTAAAGAAATTCTTACATCAGAGTTGAATTCTATTTTTATTTAAAATGAACCTTATATTTGGAAAATCTTTGGAGGTTATTCCAGGGAGACCAGGAAAATATCAGATGTACTTAGAAAAAACACAGGCACAGAACAATGAACTTGGCTGCTAGCCGTATACTGTAGCACTAGTTCATTAATTAGCTCTGATCCTAATCAAGGAGAGCAATATAAGGAAGAAGGGAGTATCACAATGCCAGTTTGCTAACACTGTGAGCATTATCATTTGTAAAGTTAGGTGAAAGAGTTCCAAAAGGGAAATCTTTTAGAACAGTAATATAAAACGTGAAGGGGGACTTAAAAAACATAAATTATGTCATTCTGAATCTGATAGAAAGTCTTACATAAAGTTATTAACTTTAGAACCCATTTTATATTTATTAACTTATATTTGTTTTTATTTTATTTCTACAATTTAGATAATAGGGTTATTCAAAAGGGTAAAGTATTATGAAGAGAGCAATATGAATAGTGTGTAATAAGATGATTTTTCTTGAACAAAACTTTATTTAGACATATGTGAGGAAGAGAGAGGAAATACTTTTGTTAAAGAGAGATCACAGACTACTCCAAGCTGAGAGATAGAGACTAGCAGGCAAGAGACATGTTCAGGAAGAACATGAGCCTGGAGAGCACATCTATACACAATCTTTTAAGGTAGTAATTATAAAGATAAAATCCTCATCAATAAGATCAAGAGTTCATAGTATATAAACTTGTTTTTCACATAATATTGGTATTAACCCACTGTTAAACTTCTTCACCTCCCCCCCCCCTTTTTTTGATAAAAACACAATCTTTAGCATAACTACTAGGCAGAAAGTCCTGAATTTCTGATAACCTGTGCAAATATAAAAAAAGAAAAGATAAATAGAGAAAAGAAAAAAGAAAAGAATGTCCCCCTCACCACGGCATTCAAATATTATTGGCTCTTAATATAGACCAACTGATGTGAGCACTTTCAAAAGTCAGATTCTATCCTCAATGTCAAATATTGAAGATTCATTAGATGTCTGGCAATGCTTAAAAGTTAAAATTATTGTAGAAATTAAAAGGATGAAAGCCCAAAGAGGTATCAGTTTTATGAAATAAGTAATTTGATGGCAAAGTATCTCTCGATGATTGATTGTTATAGGGATAAAAAAAAGAAAATAAATTATTTATTCAAGAAAATTACAAATGTCATGCTTTTTTCTTTATCTTCAGATGTATGGATATTTAACAATTGCCATGTTTTATTTTTTTAAATTACACAAATGATTTTCTTTTACTGTTAAAATGACTCAAAAGTTAAATCATTTTTACTACTCATGTTGATAACCCAAGTTTTCTCAGGATATATTTTTCTCTATCAAATGTAGTAGATACTCTTCTAAGATTTAGTTGGCCACTACTTTTGTCATTAAGTGTTTTACTCAACATTCTGCTTCCATCTTCCAATGCCTCTTTCCAATTCTTTCAATGTTCTTATAATTGGCAAAGTGATTATATTGGATTCAGAATTTTCTTGAAATCTCAATAACTTTAAATTAATCACAAATGTCAATTTACCACAGAGAGTAATAAAAGTTTTGAGGATTTATTCAGGAATTAGTACACAAAAATATTTGGGCTATATAACTCAATATTCTTGACCCCATTCAACAAAATTGAACCATAAATAAATGAAACTGCACTTAACTATATTGGTGGCAGGGGGCAGTCTTGATCTAAGAAACCTGATGAGACTTCAGTAACTTCCCTTATGACTATAATCAATTATTATTAATGAGACGCAATGAAGTAAAATTGAAAGTGGATAAAAAGTGTAACATAGCCATACCATTCTTAGGTGAAAAACATAGACAAACTGAAAAAAAAACATTTTTTTCACAAATAAAAAACGAAAGAATACTAGAGCGAACATTTGTGTGAATAGAATGTATGTTAAAGGTCCTATCTTGGAAACCTCTTCTTCATATATTTTCCCATATCCAATTTCTTATGTTGGTCTAATCTCAAGGTCTTTAATACACATTGAATTAAACCTTTTTTCTATATGGGGTGAACTGTAGAGCTGGTTTTATTTTATTGCATGTGGTTATCAAGGATATGGGTCCCAGTTGTGTCATCAGTTCTTTGATTCCACTGGCAAAGATAATAAAAATAAAAATGAAGAAATGAGATTAGATAAAATTGAAAGTTTTTTTATACAAAAGAAACTCAGGTTAAAATGTAAAGGTGCCCTATCAAATGGAAGAAATATTTACACATTTACATCAGATATAGGGCTAATATACCAGGTACATAACGAGCACACAACACTCAACAACAATAAATGTAATAGTGATTTTATAAAATGGGAAAATGAGAGAGACACATCACCAAATTGTTATATCAGATATATAGTAGGAATATTAAAAATAACTACCATCACTTACTAGCTGCTGGGTGTGACCCAAAAACTAAAAAAAAAAAAGAAAGGCATGCAGTTTTAAAGTGGAACTCTGGAAATAAAATGTTCTTCTAGACGCATTAATAGAAGAAAATGTCTAGGGGCAGGAGAGATAGCATGGAGGTAAGATGTTTACCTTTCATGCAGAAGAACGATGGTTCAAATCCCGGCATCCCATATGGTCCCTTGTGCCCGCCAGCCAAAAATAACCCCTGAGCACTGCCGAGTGTAAATCGCCCCCCCAAGAAAAAGAAAAAAGAAAATGTCTAGATTATTCCTCATGATTTGTATCACAGTCTTCACCAAGACTAGAAATAAAGAGAGGGCAAAGGGAAAAAAATAAATGAGAAAAAGTTACCATACTTTGTAAAATAATTAACTTACATAGAGATTTTGAAGAACGTTTATTCTGTAACTGCCTTTTTATTTTTCCGCTTTAAGAATCAGTTGGATTATGGCTTAAAAGTATATTTGTGATGTTTCAAAGGCAGGGAACAATTCAATTTACTTACAGAATTTTGTTTGGTAGAATGGTCAACCACGAATTGGTTGATTTCAAAATGTATGACATCCATACATTGATTTACTTTTAGAAGATTGCTCATTGAAATGAATTGCCTTTGATCAATTCAAAATGTAAAATAATAATGGCATTGCTTATCATGGTCAGACAACAACTGTTATTTTTTAGAAGTCTTTTTTATGATGTTGCTTATTATAATTAGTATAGATAATTTATCTTTTCTTAGAGATAAAATAATATATTGGTTTTATTACTTGATATTTAGATTGGGACTTAATTCCTTTCTAAGTAAGTTCAATATATAATGGAATTATTCTTAAATACCTATAATTCTCATCATTTGTTGATAAGCATAGTTCTCTGTTATTGCTGTTGATAATTTGGGATTGATGATTAATATTACAGCTTGTAATGGACTGATAATACAGTGTATAGGCCATTTGCTCCTCATGCAGCCAAACTGGGTTTGATCTTCATAATAATATATGATTCCTTGGGCATCAATAGGAGTGTTTCTTGCTTATAGAGTCAGGAGGATCCCCTGAGAATCATTGTATATAACTTTAACATCCCCATCAAATTGTAACATAGTCATGTTTATCTTAAGCACAATATGGTTATATTATTACTAAATTCATATGCTATTACTGTTTAATTTAAATCTAGAGTCTCAGATATTTGGACTAACTTTAGACCTTCCTGCTTTCAATTGCTTTTCCCTTTTATCATTTGATATTCACTCATAAGTCAGTATGCTTCATTTGTATTTTACTATTTGGCATTATGAAGCAAGGTAAAAGCATATCCTAGTTTAGTTCCACTGGTTTAAATTAATTTATTAATATTCTCACCACTGTGCAGCAGAATATAAGAATATTGTGCAAGAAATTGATTAGTAGCCACTTAATATCCATTCTCATATTTAACGATGGAATCTAAATACCAGAATGTTGTCAATGAGAATATAAAAATGTCTTAAAAATCAGCCAATGTCTTGTGATATGACCTCTCATTTGCCATTTTTACTTTTAACTTTCTTAAAATGTGATGTTTGAATGAGGGAACCATATTATTACTTGCATTCTATGAAAATGCTAAATAAAAAACAGTTAAATTTGTGAATGACAGATAAAACAAAAATTAAACTAAATAACCTTTTTTTGTTTTTTTTGGGGGGGGGGCACACCCAGTGATGCTCAGGAGTTACTCCTGGCTCTGAGTTCAGAAATAGCTCCTGGCTTGGGGACCATATGGGACACAGGAGGAAGGAACTGCAGTACATCCTAGGTCAGCTGTGTGCAAAGCAAATACCTACCACTGTGCCATTGCTCTGGCCCCTAAACTGTAAATAATTAAACCTAAAGCACTCTTCTTTTTTTTTTTTTTTTTTTTTTTTTTTTTGGTTTTTGGGCCACACCCGGTGACGCTCAGGGGTTACTCCTGGCTATGCGCTCAGAAGTCGCTCCTGGCTTGGGGGACCATATGGGACGCCGGGGGATCGAACCGCGGTCCGTCTCCTAGGCTAGCGCAGGTAAGGCAGGCACCTTACCTCGAGCGCCACCGCCCGGCCCCCTAAAGCACTCTTCTAGGAGCTTATTTCTAAATAATATAGAACGTATACTCATTTATCTCATTTAAAATATAGGTTATTTTATTTATTTATTTGGTTATTTGTTAAATATTCTCATTTAACTATAAGGGACACATCTCATTGAAATCAAACCTTGAAATTTAAGTATATTATTTGAAAGTAAGTTTCATCTGAATTTATAAAGTAACTTATTTCTTTTCTTGCTATACAAGTACTTTCAACTTATATATAGTTATATGGGGGTAATAAAATCTACTATTTTATAGTAATTTTAGTCATTATGTCCTGGACTTTTGAAAGTATCTTCAGAACTATGAAATGCAAAGTGTTACAATAATAAATAAAATAGATTATTTTTAGATATTTATAAAATGATATAGTTTGTTTTATAGAATTATTTTTTCAAACATTTTAATTCTTATTTTGTATGTCTGTGGCTCTGTATGTGTCTGTCTGTATCTATGGCCAGTAAAAAGGAAAGAAACAAATCTGATTAAGTAAACTAAATCTTTAATACTTATAAAAATTAGTTGTAATGTAGACATTGTAGGTTTTTTGAAATATAAAAATGTCACTATTATGAAAACATATCGGAACCTTTAGTTATGTACAATTTAATGACCTTTTAAATAACACAATGCAAAGAATTAAGTCTTTTTTTTGTTTTTGTTTTTGTTTTTTGGGCCACACCCGGTGGTGCTCAGGGGTTATTCCTGGCTGTCTGCTCAGAAATAGCTCCTGGCAGGCACGGGGGACCATATGGGACACCGGGATTCAAACCAACCACCTTTGGTCCTGAATCGGCTGCTTGCAAGGCAAACGCCACTGTGCTATCTCTCCGGGCCCAGAATTAAGTCTTTGCGTTTAGTATCCTTTTGCAGAGGAAAACATTATTCAACTAACTGAATTGCTTAACTAATATTAGAATAAGTTAAGTTTGATAATTTACTAATGAATTACTAAAATAATAACAGATAACTATTTTTATTGAAGATTAGGGTAACTTGATTAATATTTAGCTAAAAACTTGATGTTTCACTTTTGCTTGGCATAAAGTTCTCTCTATTTCAATATGTAAAGTTGGTTGCTTAGAAGTGTAACTTATGAAAGAGTGAATCTAAGTATTTGTTTTTATTTATTGCATGAAAAATTCCAGACCTGTACTTCTGCTTCTTCTTTAAGATTTATCCAATTATGTTGATTTAAACTAAAAAGAGTTTTTGTATTAAAATATAAGTTTACTTTTATTAAAATTTTATAGTTTATTTTTGTGGGTATACACAGATATTACTTCTGCCTATAACTCAGGAATCACTTCTGATAGAGCACAAGGGAAGTGTGAACTATATGAGATGCTGGAGTCAAATCCAGGTCATCATCATGCAAGTCAAGTACTAGATAGCACTACTATACTATCTCCCTTGTTCCTAATCATTTTTATCTATGTAACATTGGTTTACATAAATGTCATAGAAATGGGGTTCAATTTCATAACTTCTAAATATGCATCACTATTCCCTCAGCAAAGACCATTTATCAATCGCTTAGTCACCTGTCTAACCTCTGTTATTTTAATATCTATGACCAGTGTTCAAATATTTGATTTATTTTCATTAATGTTTCTATGTCTCTCATATACCAGAGATCATCTGATGTATTATCTCTCCCGATTTAATTCAGATTGGAATGGTTGCCTGCAGCTAAGTTTATTTTGCAGCAAAAGAAAAGTGTGATCATTCTTATCATGAATATTATATTGTGTATACGTACATGTTTTCTTTACTTATTCACCTGTTGTTGGGTACTTGTAAGCTTCATATGTATTTGAATTAGTATTCAATTTATTGAGTATTATTATATATAAAAGTTCAAAAAATATTTCAGATTCTAGAGATTCCATACAAGTTAAGGTATTAACTTTCTTTATAGTTTACTTTGATTTGTTCATTGGCACTCCATATGATTCCTGACACTGAGCCTGGTAATGACCCAAGAGAAAACCTTGAATAACTCCAGGTATGGCCTGCTCTTCAAAATCTCTTCCAGGAATAATCTTTCAAAGCTTATAAACTTTGGAAATAACTTATAAGCATTGGATTTAATAGTATCAATTTATTTTAATAGATGAATTTTTCTTGGAGTGATAATATAAGCGTTATATTACTAGCAAACTATAATTAAATCCCTTGATAGATGATTTATTGAGTATTCTAGAAGAGACTCTTGAGCACAGAGTTAGAATTATATCCTGAGGACAGCTGGCTGATGTGACCCAAATCCAAAGAATATGTTAAACAGAAAAAAGAAAAAGAAAAGAAAACAACACTACATTAACAAATTAGTACTATAATATAAATACTCTTCTCCTTATATCAGAATCTTCAGTCTTGAGATATAATTTAAGTATGGCCTCATTCTATTCACAATACTCCCTTTTACATAGAGTGTCCTATTTTTGAGGCTGTGTGTATGACTACAATATATTTCAACACTAGCTGGGTGTTCTTTCCAAAATATAAAAATAATGATGTTTTAATTTGTTGTTTGAAGATTTTACTATGCATATAAACCAGTAAAATTTATGGTAAGATAATTTGAAGTATTGTACTACTCTTTCTACATTATTGTTCCAGGCCATGTTAGAATGTCATCATTTATTTTACTGTTTTGTATTAGAGGAAATCAATAGGGCAAGCACAAAGATTTCTGGTTTTGTTAACAGAATATGAGAAAAGAACTGGGCTGAGTAATTTTTACTGTTCATTGCCTCTGCGACCTTTAATGAAGCAGTTAACCTTCACATACTTAGTTTTATCATCTGCTAAATGGAGATTACAACTCCTCAAGATATAAATAGTTATATAAAAAGAACATGAACAATTTTAAAGCAGTTAAATAGTTGTCAGAATATTATATAAAGTCAAGACATGTTTGACTAGAGATTTATTTTAAAAGAAGACAAGCTAAAATAGAAATATAATTGGTTTATATTTAGTTTTGTTTTAATTTCATTTTTTGTTAAGTCACTATGATTTACAAAGATATTCAAGTTAAGTTCTAGATATACAAAAATACACATATTCTCCATATTCTATAGGGTAAAAAAGTAACCTAAGCATCACAACTTTAATTCACTGCATTCTCTAGACCAGTTATCCTATAAACCACATATAGCATATTAACCTGTGTTTGTCCTCTTGTGGCTTACTTTGTTTAAATAGCTTAGGACTTATTCCTGGCTCTGTGTTCAAAAACACCTTAAAGGATTTGAGAGCCTATTGGCTGTTATGAGATATGAATTGATGAATAAGTGCCTTTTCAGTCTTCCATTAATTTTTATTCATCTAGACCACTTTTCCTTATATAGATCCCTTGCCTTTAACCGAATTTTATACTAATTCTGACTATTGTTATAACAACTGAATTACATATGTAAATTTCTAGAAGGGTTTCTTTTTTAAGGAACTAGTTTTCAAACATTAATGGAATACTAGAAACAGAATTTTATAAAATTAACTTATGTAGGTTAGACATAATGAAAATCATAATAAATTTCTTATGGTATCTTAAAGTCTAACAAAACACTTAAATTGCATACCAATAGTTAGTGATAAAGTGATGATATGCCCTGCTTAAAATTTTGTTTGCCAGAGTCTTGATTCAGCACATATAAATTTATACTCATCGCATGTCAGTTTTAGTATTTATGTCCAAATTATTCAGTTTTTTATGTTTTTGTTTTTGGGCCACAGCTGGTGACTCTCAGAAGTTTCTTCTGGCTCTGCACTCAGAAATCTCTCCTGGCTTGGAGGACCTTATGGGATGTCGAGGATCAAACCAGGGTTCGTCCTGGGTCAGCCACATGAAAGGCAAATGCCCTACCCCTGTACTACTGTTCTGCCCCAATATAATCACTTCTTTAATTTTTAAATTTATGTGGATTCATGACCTTATAACGATCAAAATAGTATTTAGTCATTTATCTCTTGAGGGACATCTGGGTTGGCGCTAGATTCTGACTATTGTAAATAGCAGTGCAATGAATATGTGTGCAGAAGGAATTTTTGCATTGCTTTTTTGTTTTCCTAGTGTATATCCCTAGAAGTGATATAGATGAATATCGTGGGAGCTCTATTTCCAAGTTTTTTTTAGTAATCTCCAAATTGTTTTCCATAAAAGCTGGACTAGACGGAATTCCCACCAGCAGTAAACGAGAGTTCCTTTCTCCCCACATCCCTGCCAGCACTGACTGTTCTTGTTCTTCATGATGTGTGCCAGTCGCTGTGGCATGAGATGGTAACTCATTATTATTTTGATTTGCATCTCCCTGATGATTAGTGAGTGGAACATTTTTTCATGTGCTTTTTGGCCACCTCTATTTCCTCTTTTAGGAACTGTTTGCTCATTTCTTCTCCCATTTTTGATGGGGTTAGATTGTTTTTGGTAATTTATGTCAGTAGTTTGTATGTCTTAGATAATAGCCCCTTATCTAATGGGTATTGGGCGAATAATTTCTCTCATTCTGTGGGTGGCTTTTTGATACTATTCAGTATTTCCTTTGAAATACAGAAGCTCTTCAGCCATTTATATTTCCACTTGTTTATCTCTGCATCCATTTGTTTAAAGAGTAATGTTTCCTCCTTAAAGATGCCTTTAGTCTCAATGTCATGTAGTTTTTACCTATGTATTGTTCTATATACTTTATGGTTTTGAGTCTGATATCAAGGTTCATATATACAATGGAATACTATGCAGCCAATAGGTGAGATGAAATTAGGAAATTTTCCTATACATGGCTGGACATGGAAACTATTATGCTGTATGAAATAAGTCCAAGAGATAGAGATAGAAAGACACAGAATAATCTCACTCATTTATAGGATATTTAAGAAAAATAAAAATATTATTATAATAGTACCCAGAGATAATAGAGATTATGCTGGAAGTACTGGTTCATGATATGAAGCTTACAACAAAGAGTGATAAGTGCAATTAGAGAAATAACTACACTAACAACTATTCTGCAATGGTAATTAGTGAGAGAATTGGAATGCATGTCTCAAATACAGGTAAGGGTTGGGGGAGTAAAAAGGGGCAGGTTATTGATGGTTAGGAATATTGCACTGGTGAAGGGGGTGTTCTTTATATATATATATATATACATATACATATATATAAAACCTTCACCATTACAACATTCCCATCACCAATATCCCAAGTTTCCCTCCTCCCCACCTCACACTGGACTGTACTCTATATAAACTTTCTACTTCCCTCATTTAGTCACATTTTGTTATGATAGTTTTCAGTATAATTATTTCTGTGACTGCACCATACAATCTCTGTGGTGAGCTTCATGTCGGGAGCTGGACCCTCCAGTCCTCCTCTATTTTGTCTCTGAGAATCATTACACAAATGTTTTTAATTTTTCTCAAAACTCACAGATGAGTGAGACCACTCGTGTTTATCTCTCTTTCTCTGACTTATTTCACTCAGCATAATAGATTCCATATACATCCATGTAGAGGAAAATTTCATGACTTCATCTCTTCTGACAGCTGCAAACATTCCATTGTATATATGGACCATAGTACATAGCTTTATGGAGATTTCTCCAAAAGCTGGAAGTTGAGCTCCCATAGGATCCAGCTATACCACTCCTAGGGATATATCCTAGGAACACAAAAATACAATACAAAAATCCCTTCCTCATATTTATATTCATTGCAGCGTTGTTTACAATAGCCAGGCTCTGAAACAGCCTAGGTGCCCCTCAATAGATGAATGGCTAAAGGAACTATGGTACATATATACAATGGGGGTGTTCTTTTTAATGACTGAAACCTAACTACAAACATTTGTAAACATGGCGCTTAAATAAATATTTGAACTTATTAAATTTATTATTTATTAAATAAAATAAAATATTATTTTAAAAAAGACTTAATAGGGTCAAATGGGAATAAAAATATTATTTTATGGGAAGTGTTTAATATTGCTGTGTTAGAGTGCTTTCCTTATGTGTGACTTACTTGGGTTTCATCCCCAGTTACAGTATATTCTTCCTCTTGTCCTTTAGGGGTGAACTCTGTCTTCACAGCCAGGAGTAAGTTCAGAGAACTTCTAGATGTTGCCCCAAATCAGCAATAAAAATCCCCTAACCTCAAAATAGTACTTTATTTTAATAAAAATTCTCAAAAATAAAGTAAAAGTATTAATGTTTATTGCAGCTGAAGTTGGACAAATTATACGACCTCAAAATAAATATTTATAGTAATTGATCCCAAATGGTCAGGATGAATAAGTTATAGCAGTTAATCTGATAAAGTAAATTTGCCATCTTCCTGAAACCATGGATTCTACCACTCTTGTAACTCTGCCTACAGCAAAGGCAACAACCTCAAGACACCTCATGATTCACTAGCAATATCCTGATAAATTTCATGCCTTGGACTCAGGAAATTTGATTAGTGGGGTGGTTGTTCATGATCTCTTAAGTACAACTCCGAAATCCTTCACAACACCTCAAAAACATTACCAATTATCAATAGAGCTTTAAGTTTTTGTCAAAATGTAAGAGACAGTATTTGTTCTCTTAGTATTATGCACTGAATAAATTATATTTTCTACATGCATTTGATATTTATTTTATTTCTAGACCTAGCAAATCTTTTAAAAATAATGCAGCCACTACTTTTTATGAAAACTTTTATATGCAGTAGACTGTGTTTCACATAAAGTAATATTAGCAACAAAGCTATCAGGTAAATAAAATATGCTAATTTTGTGAATTGAGTTTGATGATGAATGAATCCCAATATTAATACATGAATACAAAATGATCTGAAAAGAGACAAATTCCTATAGCTATTAGTTCACATGTAATATATATATATATTTTGTTTGTTTGTTTGTTTTGTTTTGTTTTTGTTTTTTCGGGCCACACTCGTTTGATGCTCAGGGGTTACTCCTGGCTAGGCACTCAGAAATTGCCCCTGGCTTGGGGGGACCATATGGGACGCCGGGGGATTGAACTGCGGTCTTTCCTTGGCAAGATACAATTTAGTAAGAACCAGATAATCTAAGAATATATCAATGTATTCAAGAAAAATCAAAAAAAATAAAAAATAAAAAAAAAACAGGGGCCAGCGAGGTGGTGCTGGAGGTAAGGTGTCTGCCTTGCAAGCTCTAGCCAAGGAAGGACCACAGTTCAATCCCCAGGCATCCCATATGGTCCCCCCAAGCCAGGGGCAATTTCTGAGTGCTTAACCAGGAGTAACCCCTGAGCATCAAACAGGTGTGGCCCGAAAAATAAAAAAAAGAAGAAAAAGAAAAATCGTAACATATTTTAGAAAATTACATAACCTAGAATTGCTACAATATATCATTGAAAATATCCAGAAAAAAGTGTTGCAAATTGCTACTCTTATGAGTAAAGCAACACAACACCTGAGCTGACAATGTTTAAAAAATTATAATATGAGTCTGAGCTGATATCACAACAGTAGGAATATTCTTTGCCCAAGGTCAACCAGGATGGACACTGGTTTGATCCCAGTCATTCCATATGGTCCCCTGAGCCTGCCAGGAGCAATTTCTGAGGGCAGAGCCAGGAATAACCCCTGACCATCGGCTGTTGTGATCCACCCCCCAAAAAAAACTTATAATAAAATGTATACACTCTGACAACAGGAGATTACCAAACATAAGAGTGCTTCTGGTGGCATATAGGGGAGAGAGATTTAGGTCAGAAAAGAAGAATTTAGAGACGGTGTAAGGATATGTGCACTTTAATGGTAGATGCATAAATGGTTTTTTATACATCTAAACCATTAAAAGTAAAACTATAATAAAAATGTTACCAGTATATAAATAATAAATATTAGAAGAAACTTCCTCCATAATCTTTTAGTAAACTTACAACTTACCTTCTAGAATGAAATTTATTTATATATTATATGTGTATATGAATATATCATATATTTGTACTATAGCCTAATATAAGTACAAAACAATTATATAATATAAAATAATAATGTATACCCAACATATATAAATTTATATATACATTATTATATTTACATTGATGTCATTACATAGAAAAATAGGAAATATTTAGGAAAATTATGTCAGTTAATATAGAATTTTATACCTACATTTATTCTTTATGTTATAATGAGCAGAAGTTCTAAGTATGAAATAGTATTTTTAAAAAGCATGTATGCTTATAATTAATATGAAAATTGAAAATAGTTAACATTACTATAAAGACAAAAACTTATGTGCAAATGATATCTATTAAAAGTCTAATAATTTAAAATACTTATAAAAATCTAAAGGATCAAAATTTATGTTAACTAGTATAATTAGGATCAATGATAATCCAAGTAGTAAATAGATAAAATTTAAATAATAAAAGTTTTTATAACTCTTACCTTTCAATTGTCATAAAAATTTCTTCTTTTAAATGTTAACTATAAGAAAAAAGAAAATGTTGAATTGTGTTCCTTTGGTTCACTCAAGTGGAGAAGTTAATCACCTGTTCTGAATTATAGTCCTAATTTGCATCCTTACTTTTCTTTTTGTCCTTGTTCTATAACCTATAATACATTACCATAGACAAAATAGAAGAAAAGAATCAGTCTTGTGAACCGAAATATAAGAGATTTACACTCTTATTTGTTAAGAAGTGTGTGAAAAATGATTTAAATCTACCCTCAGGATGTTCAGAGAAGTATAGCAAACTGACCTTACTTTGATGGTGACAATTTAAGTCTCTGGGGGAAATAAGTATATTTTCAGATTTATAAAAAGATCAAGTAAAAAGGATAAAATTAAGTAAAATACAATTAACTTTATATTTTTATTTCCTTCCTTCTTTATATATATATATTTGTTTTATAACTGCAAGATAGCTGTAATGTTCAAGCATATGTCCTTAATGATGTGTGTTAATAAAGCTAGAGTAAGGATCTTTCAGAGAATTGATATCAATTTAACTCTTTTCTATTTAAAATAAATTAAGATTGTATACTGTAACTCTTTGATTTTCCTTGGTATTATGATAATTATTAGGATACTAATGGAAAAATCGTACTTATATAACAAATTTATTTGAATTATTTTAGAGATAAAGTAAGAATATCAGATACAAAATCTCCATATTAATATAATAAACAAAATAGAATTTTATTCAAATAACTGATGTTTCCTGAATAAGAAACATTTTAAAGACCCAAAGCAATAATATATATAATCTTGATAGAAATTTATAAACATTATCAATATAACATATTTCTCTGGTTTGCAATGAAGTTGAATATTTGACAAAGGTGGATGATTATTTTATGTTGTAAAAGTTATTTGCATTGATAAATAGAGAACACATATTATAAGAGATTATATTTATATTTCAGAAGCTCTAAGGTCCTTATAATCAGTATAAGAGTATTTATCAAAATAAATTATTTGAACACTATGTAAACATTGTTTATATAAGAATGAAATTAAAAATTATGCATAATAACATTTTATATTAAACTAAATATAAGAGGTTGGAGTGGTGGCAGAAGCCATAAGGCATCTGCCTTGCACACGCTAGCCTAGGAAGGACTGCAGTTCTATCCCCAGTGTCCCATATGGTCCTCCAAGCCAGGAGCAATTTTTGAGTGCATATTCGGGAGTTACCCCTGAGCATCACTGGTGTGGCCCAAACACTCACACACAAACAAAACATACAAACAAATAAAAAAAAACAAGAGCACCCTCAAAGAAAACCTAAATAGAAATACCTAAGAAACAATAAAATTAAATTATTGTGCTCCATATATATAATATGCCAGATGAATAGCTGTCAAAAATTGTGAAATTAGCAAACTAAAAATAAACTTAAATATAAACCAGTGCTATTCTAAATAATCATAAGAACCATATCACATGTAAAGAGTCCGTCTTTGGATTTTTTTTGTAGAATATTTGCTGAAAGGAATGTGTAATATATTCATGACTAGTTGCACATTATAATGGGAATCCTGAAAAGTATATCTAGCAATAATATGAGGATATCTACCACCTGTATAATCACAATCAGACATATGATATGTAGGTTTTTTAACTTCAAAATCTTTCTTTTGTATTGTGCACTCTAAGTTATAGTGATGTGCGATTTTTGATGGCTGGAGGGAGTTTATACTGGAAAGGTAGATGTGACTTAGACACAGAACAAAACCTGATATTCACACAAAGTCTGTTGGCAAACGCTCATCATCCATGAAGTCAAGAATCCTGTGAAATCAAAAGGCTTTGGTGAAGAAGAGAATAAAATCTTTTGCATTTAGTTTTTGATAAAGTTTATATCTAAAAGTTAATTAATATACATATATGCATAATTAGCTTCAAATGTCAGATTAAACTTAGATCTTACTTGCTGAAATTAATTAAGTTGAAAAAAATAAAGATTAAAATTTAGACATTTTCTTGCAGGGAAGAAAATTCATGAGGTATACTTCAACCTTTCATGTGCTTATTAAAACATAGGCACATGTGTTCAATTATCAGCACCCATATGACCTACTGAGCATTGCCAGGAAAGACTCCTGATCCCAAAGCCAAAACTAATTATGACTTGGAACTATGAAGCATATTTTACCTCCCATATATTCATATATGTTCACATATAATGATGTTCCAAATATAGCATCCTAAATTATCAGAACAGTACTTTCTATATAATAGAAAATAACAAATATGAATTACCTGAAACCTGCATTGTTTTCTTTAGTAAACTCTTAATGAATGTTGACATAAGTAATTTTTTTGGGATAAGTGATCTTTTTTCTTTTCTTAAATTAATATCTTTATTTAAACACCTTGATTACAAATATGATTGTAGTTGGGTTTCAGTCATATAAAGAACACCCCCCTTCACAAGTGCAACATTCCCATCACCGATGTTCCAGATTTCCCTCCTCCCACTCAGCCAAAGCCTGTATTCCAGTCAGGCTTTCTACTTCTCTCATTCATTCACATTTTTATGATAATTCTCAATGTAGTTATTTCTCTGACTGCACTCACCACTCTTTGTGGTGAGCTTGATGATGTGATCTGGATCTTCCAGGCCTCACCTCTTTTGTCTCTGAGAATTATTGCAAAAATACCTTTATTTTTCTTAAAACCCAATACTGAGTGAGACTATTCTGCATCTACCTCTCTCCCTCTGACTTATTTCACTCAGCATAATAGATTCCGTGTACAACCAGGTATAGGAACATTTCATGACTTTTCTCTCCTGATGGCTGCATAATATTCCATTATTTATATGTACCACAGTTTCTTTAGCCATTCAATTGTTGAAGGCATTTTGGTTGTTTCCAAAGTCTGGCTATTATAAATTGCGCTGGAATGAATATAGGTGTGAAGAAAGATTTTTGTATTGTATTTTTGTGTTCCTAGGGTATATCCCTAGGAGTGGTATAGCTGGATTGTGTGGGAGCTCAATTTCCAGCTTTGGGGGGAATCTCTATATCACTTTTCATAAAGATTGGACTAGATGGCATTCCTACCAGTAGTGAATAAGAATTCCTTTCTCTCCACATCCCTGCCAGCACTGACTGTTCTCATTCTTTGTGATGTGTGCCAATCTCTGTGATGTGAGGTGGTACCTCATAGTTGTCTTGATTTGCCTCTCCCCAATGATTAGTGTTGTGGAGCATTTTTTCATGTGCCTTTTGGCCATTTGTATTTCTTCTTTGACAAAGTGTCTGTTCAGTTTTCCCCATTTTTTGATTGCCAGCAGATTAGTTTGATGGAATTAGTTTGTTTTTTTTTCTTTTAAAGATATGTCTGTGCCTTGTATATTTTGGATATTAGCCCCTTATCTGATGGGTATTGGGTGAATAGTTTCTCCCACTCAGTGGGTGCATCTTGTATTCTGGGCACTATTTCCTTTGAGGTGCAGAATCTTCTCAGCTAAATATATTCCCATTTGTTTATCTCTGCTTTTACTTGTTTGGAGAGTACAGTTTCCTCCTTGAAGATGCCTTTAGTCTCAATGTCATGAAGTGTTTTACCTACGTGTTGTTCTATATACCTTATGGTTGCAGGTCTGACATCAAGGTCTTTAATCCTTTTAGATTTTACCTTCATACACGGTGTTAGCTGGGGGTCTGAGTTCGATTTTTTTTTGCAAGTGGTTAACCAGTTGTTTCAACACCACTTATTAAAGAGCTTTCCTTGCTTCATTTATGATTTCTTGCCCATTTATCAAAAATTAGGTGATTGTATGTCTGGAAAACATTTTCTGTGTACTCAAGCCTGAACTTTTGGAGAAAAAATGTATTAATTAAATATTAGATGTACTCGTTCTTAATACAACTCAACATAGTTGTTTTTCCTTTACATAGTTTCAATAATTTCTATACAAAATTGGATGTAGTCCCTGAAAAATTCATATTAACCTCAATCATTTGACTATATCCTGACTTGAAAACAAGGTCTCAGAAAGTACAAGAAATTATGATTAGAGTAAACCATACATCAATTTGATTGTCTTTTTATGAAGGAAATCTGTACACAGAATCAGTCACATAAAGAAGAAAGATGTTTTATATAAAGGCGTATTGGAGCACCAACAGTTACTGACAATCAATGGACACTTAGAGAATTGAAGGGTAGGTTATCCCTCTTGATTTCAGAAAGAACATGGGTTTTCTGATAACTTGATTTTAAATGTTTAGCCTTCAAAACTATAAGAAAAAATATTTTGTTTCAAGCTTCAATTTTATAGTCATGAATTGTGCAACTCTAGTAAACATATTTTCTGGTTCTCAAGTTCAGATATCTCTGTACTGTGTAGTTCAGTCTGGTACGAAAAATCTTAAATTGTGAAAATATTTTATAGAACTTATAGATTTATTTCTATTTACATGAATAAATATGTCACCCCAAAGATTTATAACTAGAACTTGAAATTGCTTGTAAATAAATGGAAGAATAAAACCCAATATTGTTTGGTATGGAGGAATATAATATGAAGTGAGATACTTATATATTCTGTGGTTGACCTGATTTTGATCTCCAGCATCAGCTATGATAAATTAAATTCTTCCAGGCATGATCCCTGAGTCCAGAACCAAGAAAATGTCATGAGGGGCCAATGATAGCACTGTGCTTTGCAATTGACTGACTCTGGTTCTGCATCTCATATGTTACCCACATCTTGCCATGAGAAATTTCTGAGCTCAGAGCCAGGAGTAACACCTAAATGCCAAAAGGTGTGGCCCAAGAACAAAGAATAAAATAGAAAAAATCTAGTATCATGCAATAGTACACATTAGGTGGGGGTGAAAAGAAGGACCACATAAAATGAGTCATGGGGAATGGTGGTTGCTGCTTCATGCCATGGCCTGAGATGACTGAGAGGGTGTCTCTTCATTTTTGGGACTGGGTAGTGACTTGTTGAGGCAGTTTGGTCTTGGTTCCTAATGAGTTAAGAACTGAAGGAAATGAGGGTTAAATAGGGGGGGGGCATAATGGATCAGGACAGGGAGGCTAGAGAAAGAATTTCTGAAGGGGGAAGGCAGGATAATATAGAAAAATGTGAAAAATAGCAAAAACACAGAAAAATAAACAAGAAAAGAAAAAAGAAATAAAGAAGAAATGTTATGAAAACATTGTGTATGGCCACCAAGCAAACAAACAAAAATTTTAAACAAAACCAAACACAGATTTTAGGTGCTTGGTAGAACATTTGGTGTATTAGGTGAATCTGCTGAGGATTTATAAATAAAGGAAGGTTGGTGCACAGAAGTTTCTCTCATGTTAGAGAATACATATATTGTCAAGAGAAAATGATGAACAAGTCAATTTCTAGAAACATCTGTTAATAATTTTTCTGTAGGAGTTTCAGAAACAATGAGATATTGAACATTATGGAGACTAAAGGATGTAAAAATTAATATAAAGCAACAGAATTCCTGACAGTATTGTTTCATCTGTTGAATAGAAGGTGAAACTTGCAAGTGATTAATACATATCTGTAATGCAACACATATCTTAGCTAAAATTGCTAAACCGGTATGGATAGTACATGCTAGTTTTCTCATGCTGTTTTGAGAAAAGAGCTAAATCAAGGAATGAACTGTTACATTAAATGGGAAGAAAACTTAATGATTTGGAAAATTCTTTACCCCTCCAGACATGATGTCCTGGGAACAAGGCCAAGTATACAGTTGGACAACTGTTTGCTAATATGACAGCTGGGAATGTGATAAGGCATGACCTACAAATTCAACGATCTCATTGGATATCTGAAATAGAGATGTTGTTTTTCAGAAAGATTATGGGTAAAATATTGATGCTCAGTTACATAGATCCCCTTGATACCACCGATGAAATTTGAGATATTTGTACCAGCAGATACATCTACCATAATAGACTATATAAAACTGGAATCTTAATTTGAGCCACAACTTATATTTTATTAGACTATTCCTAAGAAGCTAACATCTAAAATTAGAAAAACTGGGTCGTTCTAGATTTAAGAGACTACACTATATGTGATTTTCTAGAAAACAGGGAAATTGAGATTAACTATATGGCATTAATACTTTTAAATATATATGTATTATGTATGTATATGTATATATATATATATATACAATGTCACCTATAACTAAGAAGTCAAGAATTTTTTAGATAAAATGTAGTAACAATAATTGACTACTTATATACCTATGGTTCTATATAAGAAATTTAAGAAATTGAAACACAGGGCCGGAGTGATAATGGGGAGCATTAATGTGTCTGCCTTGTCAGCGCTAGCCTAGCACAGATCATGGTTCAATCCCCCAGCTTCCCATATGGTCCCCCAAACCAGGAGCGATTTCTGAGTTCATAGTCAGGAGTAATACCTGAGCATCACTGGGTGTGACCCAAATCCCCCCCCAAATTAAAACATATGAAATATTTTAATATTGTGAAAATAACTTCGATTTTATGAGAAAATCTGTACAGTTACAATAGTCTTGATATTGTACAGTAAATGGTTTATAGTTCAATAAAATATACATTTTATAGGGCCAGAGATATAATTAGTATGACACTTGCCTTGCCTGAATTAACCAAGCTTTGATCACTGACATCAAATATGGTCCCCTGAGCACTATGAGGAATAAATTATCACTTGTAGACAATTTTCCAGGATTGACTTCAGAGTGTCAACTCTGATCATTTATATACATTACTGTCTTAATGTACATCCAAACATGTTAGCTGTCTGCAAAGACAACTTTAGAGTATTCATTACCCACCACACAAAAGTTCAGACTTCATCTTTCCACCCTCTGATTTTAAAGTATTTTCCTCTATGTTCCTCAGCAAATATTGTTAAATTGCAATACTGAACGAATAAAGCCTCCATTTAGTTGATTTTAGTCCAGAACTCTGATGAAATTATTCTTTATTCTCCCTGAAGTAGAAGTCTTACCCATTATAACTTCACATTGTTACTTGTATTTTATTATAAATAATATTGTATTAATTTATTTTAGCATTATTCATATAGTACTGTTGACAGAGAATAGGAAAAGACTTTATATTTTAAATGTCTGACTTTTAATCTATAAAAAATAAAATACAACCAAAAATTTTACCCCTATAGTTTGAGAGATAGAACGTTGTGTAGAGGGATTGTCTTGCATGTAGCCAATCTAGATTTGATCCTTGACACCCCATATATTGTCTCTAGACACACCAGGAATAATCCTATTGCACAGAGTCAGAGTAATCCCCAAGCATTACCAGTTGTGTCTCTTCAACAAAAATACTTGCCTCAAAAAATTATTTTAGCTTATATAAATAGATTTTTATTGCTACCTCAATTTATTTTGGGTTTTAACTACACAAATGAATCATAAGTTGCATATATAGTAAAACAAAACATATAAGTTTAGTGTAGAACAAATGCTATTAATGAATTAATAATACTACTCACTTTTAAACAACTTAAGCTAGATATTTTTCTTGAATTAATTTCCCTGGCAACAGCTGTTAACACTCTCACAGTGTAAGTACAGCAGATGCCACACATGGCTTCTATAATATTGTCAATGAGAGCAACTTGAAATACATTATATATAGAGATGCTATGGTTTACTAAGCTATTTAGGCTAAAAACAATTTGTAATAATTCAGCATTACTATTTGTATTAAATCAATCAATATACACTACTAAGAAAGTTTTGAGAATAGAAAATAAGCAATGTATGTTTCAACAAATAATATAACTGCATTTTTTCTTTACTTATAGATTAGAAAATATAGATGGTTACTTATTTTACTTACTTAATATTAAAAACATGCTCTGAATTTGTATTTAGTAAACTAAGCTTCTAAGGACCAGAGAGTAGTAGAACACATTGTCTTGTCTCATGCAACCCAGCTTTGATTTTGAGCATAACATATGGTCCCTAATCCTGCCAGGAGTGATCCCTGAGTAAGACAGGTGTGTACTGCCTCCCAACTCCTCCTGCTACAACGAATATTCTTTAAGTATTGTATAAATATGTTGGTATTTTGGAAGTTATTCTTACAAAACACATTTATATGTGTGTGTGTGTATTTTAAAAGTTTGGATCTTTAGCCAATCAAGCAAAATGTCTAGAGGTCTTCAGTAGATAAATAACTAGTTGAATATAAAAGGAAATATTAAAAAAAAAAACAGTGGAACAGAGTGAGCCAAAAACTCAGAAGCAGGTAGAAGATCAAATTAATAATAATGGACTTTATTTTAAAAGGCCAAAATAAGCAAACTTAACTGATTAGAGTACTATCTATCAGACTATAGTAGACATGATAATGCTATGATTCAAAAGGTGTAAATTATAAATAGAATATTTTATTAATGTGTCTATTAAGTTAGAATAGTCAATATCTAATGTCTTTATAATTACTAGATTGCTACTTTAATCATTCTCATCATTTAATCAACTAAAATTTTGGATGTCCTGGACTTAATTTTATCTGGAATATTTCTCTCATTATTCTCACTTTCACTTGTGGACTCTTTACAGCAATTTCAATGAAGCTTAGTAAACTGCTATTCAGGAAGAGTAACAAAAATATGAATTGTATGTGTGTATATATATTTGTGAGCATATGAAACAATAGACAAAACACCTTAGACATCATTTGGTAAAACTATTTGAAGTTAAATATTGTGAAGGAATCTATGACAGCTTATCAGTAATTCAAATTGTTTAATAATGAAATAGGATAACTTTATGTAAGTAATTACATGAAGATAAGCATTTAACTCCAGATATGCATTTCAGTAAATTTATTAACATTTGAAATACAGTAAATTGATGATTTACTTTCATCTTTTATAAACTAAATTTTTGCTTTTATTCAAAACAGTGAATGAGTGAATGTGACTGAATGAGAGAAAACAAGAAAGAAAGTTGGTAGAAAACATACAAAGAGTTGTCCAGGGAAATAAAAACAGAACACTTTCATAACTTCAGCAGAAAAAATCAGTACTCTCTTAAAACAGTTACATGACAGTAAGCAAGAGAAATTCTAAGATATCAATTATTTCAGTTTATAGAAGTCATATATTCCAGGGATTTGAGTTTTTTATTTGAGCATAATATTGCATTGGGAATCCAAAGTAATAAATTTTATTGTAGTTATAATGATTTTGATTAAATCACTTATGATTTTGGTTTTGTTATATTTATTAAACTATTTGAGAATTGTTTTGTTTAGATATAAAGTTAGAAAACTTTTTTCTTAAAGAATTGCCATAAAATAGTTAATACAGGATATACTAATAAAATTAAGAATTGTGTGTGTATTTATCTATATATGTATATATATATATATATCTTACAGCACATATGTTTATAGTTGGTGAATTTTCTCAATTTTTTCTTAAAAATCAAAAATAAATAAGTTTCTCTCCTAGTTAAAGAATGCATGCACTCAAATTCTATAAGCCCAAAGAGTACCAGCCAAAAGAAAAGCACACATTCTAGACACAATGACGAATCCCACAGTTAGGAATAGAATACTGAAAGCAACAAGATTCAAAAGAGAAATCACACTTAAAGAATTTACAATTTACAACAGATTTGTCACAAGAAACCATTAAGACTTAGAGGCAGTGGTAGGATATAATGATAACACTCAAAGAAATTAATATTTCACCAAGAATACTTCACCAAACCATACTTACAGACAGGTACAAAGTAAAGATACATATTCATGGATAACAACAGCTCAGACACTTTAGAGATATAAAATCAGCCTTTAAAATTAAATGGAAAAGTCTACTTTAAGCAAAGATCAATCATCAGACATAACAAACTCCTACAAAATAAGATGATAATCCAATGACCATTGAAGGGTTCCAGAGCGAAAAAAAAATCCAATGACCATTAACTCAACATAAATGGACTAATTATACCAGATAAGAGACAGAGTGGCAAATGTATCAAAAAGGAGAACCTAACATTCCTGCCTACATAAAACATTACTGAATACTCATAAAAAACATAGACTCAAAGTCAAAGGTTGGAGGACAATCATCTACGCAAACAAAACCTTTAAAATTTTGGAGTGGACATGTTAATATCAGGTGACACAGTTTTAAAATTTACAAAAACTTACGTTACAGAGTTGGACATTTCTTAATAATAAAGGGATATGTACTACAGAAATAAATTATACTCGTAAATACATACATACCCAATTAGGGACCAACCAGCCAAATATGTAAAATAATTGTTGACAAATTTAAAGGAAGATATCAATAGCAACACAATAATAGTGGTAGACTTCAACACAATCCCTGTATAGGTGAACAAGACTAAAACAGACCAAGAGTATACTGACTCTGAAAACAGAAATGGGAGAGTGGGTTATTATATTTATAAGGGCTCGCCACCTCCAGATAACTGCTATGTACATTTTCCCCCAATGCAAATGGGTCAATGTCCAGGATATACCACATGTTGGCCCATGAAAAAATCCATAAGATCAAGAAAAAAATCAAACCAGAAAACAAAAAGCACCACAGCAATAAGTACCACAGCAATAAAGACAACAACCAAATAATAACCATTAACTTTTTCCTTTATATATTTTTCTTGTTTTTGTTTTCTTCTCCATAACAATCTATTTTGGTTCTGCTTGTTACAAAACCTACAAATAAAAGTCTTGCCTGGGATTAAAGCTGAGGTCAAAACCAGGGAACAGAGATGATGAAGCCTGACATGGCACCCCAAATGCACCGGCAATATAACAGCACCATTTTCTTTTGCACAGGCATACTTTAAAATAAGGAAATTTTACATATAGAAACAAGCTCTTATCTACTAGGGATAATAACTCATACATTTTGCAATACAAGGGCACCTCCCACCTTGAACATATGTCATGTGGTCCCAACTTAGACTGCATGTGATTAGACAGCGACTGTACAACCCTGAACCCTAGATCTCAGACATGGACTGACAGTTCTCTGCAACAGCTCCAGGATCCAAACTCCCTCTGGAACATTCTTAATACTGCTCTAATACCAACAAGCACCAATTTTGACATGATATCCTGACAATGAGGAAATGGCAACAACTAAGAGCAGGTTGTCTTACCTTACCACCTAATGATAAGATGAAATCAGAAGACACATCATCTTTTTATCTTGGCAAAAGCCAAGATCCCTATGTACAGAAGACTGACTGTGACAACCATGACTGGGCAAAACTTATCCTGGGACCAATAAAATCCCTTGTCTAGGCTGTGGCCTACGACGACATGTAGAACAACCAAGATCTCTAATTTCAGAGGTCTGACTGAGACAACTGCAACTGAGCAGATCTTCTGGAAACATAATGAAAGACTCTATCCTAGGCTTTGTCTTAGGATCTGTGCAAAAACCAAGACCACCAACCACAAGAGACTGATTAAAACAACAGTGATGGCAGAACTTCTAGAACCCTAAAGAAAGACTCCATCCAAGGCGCAATCCTATGACCTGTGCAAATACCAAGATCTCTAGTTACAGAGGCCTGATTTTATCATTCACGACTGAGAGGAAAGTTTCTAGACATCACAAAAGGACCTAGGGGAAAGAATAAGAGCATGATCCTGTAGCTATCGCCATGACAGTATACTTCAAGGGCTAAGAAATCCTGTATCTCTTAGGCCAAGAGAATTTCCTTTCTAATCTCCCCAATATTTACTGTGCCTATGCAAAAAAAAAATTGTTGTTTTGGTTGCTTGTTTTTGTTTTGTTTTGTTTTTATTTTTGTTTTTATTTTGTGCTTTGTTTTGTTTTTATCTTGGGACCATGGTTATTATTTGGTTGTTGTGTTTAATGCTGTGGTGCTTATTACTGTGGTGCTTTTCAGGTATTTTTTGTTTGATTTTTTCTTGTATTCTTGTTACGTTTTTCTTTCTTTTTCCTTTTCTTCTCTTAAATTGATATTTATAGCCTCTAGAACGACTCCTCTGGTTTTTTTGCTTTTAGCTTGTTTGATTTTTCACCTTCCCCTTTTTCCTTTCCTTCTAACAAAACCACATGACTTGAACCATCTTATTCTTCCTCACAAATTGAGGGAGAAATAATGGAGAGTACCAAAACCAAACAGTCATATGAACATCGAGTAGAAATAAAAAAATGATCAGACTTAAACAATAAATCCAAAGTCAATGACAACAAAATCTATACTCAATCTACAACAAGTAGACACAGAGGGGACCACTTATTCTACCGGCCTGGGGTCAAAGGAGGGGGATATGGGATGCATGCTGGGAACAGTGGTGGAGGGAGGACAGACAACATTGGTGGTGGGAATGCCCCTGATTCAATGTCACTATGTACCTAAAATATTATTGTGAAAAATTTGTAATCCACTGTGGTCAACATAAATATTATTTTAAAAAGTATTCTTGGAAATAAATGAGAACAAAGATACAAAATATCAGAATTTGTGGAACACAGCAAAAGTGGTATTAAGATGAAAATTTATAGCTTGGCAAGCACTCACCAGGAAGGAAGAAGGGGACAATATAAATAACAATGTGATAGCTTTTAAAATTTGAAAGTGATCAAAAAATGAACCAAAAATAATAAATAAAAGGAAATAATAGAGTTTGGAGCAGTAATTAATGAATTTTGAATCCAAAAGCAATTTGTATCATCCAAGAAAGCAAGAATTGGTTCTATTCAAAAATAAAAAAAGATCACTAATACACTAGCTAAACTCACAGTGAAAGAGAGTGAGAAAACTTTATAGTTTAAATTAGAAATGAAAAGGGGGAGATCACTAAAGACTTAAAGTAATCTAATGAGTAATCAAAGACTATTTTCAGAAACTCCATGACAGAAAACAAGAGAATCTGGAAGAATTTGATAAATTTTGGACTATTACAAGCCCATAAACTTAAACCAAAGTAATATAGCATATCTGAACAGACCAATACTATCAAGAAAATTAAAGTGGTGATAAAAGTAGTCCCATAAACAAAATCCCAGGTTAATATGGATTAAATAACAAATTATTTTAAATGTTTCTAGAGGACCTTTTCAGGCTCTTCCAATAAATTGAAAAAAAAAAACGTTCAAATAGTTATTATGAAGCTAATATAACCATGAAAACAAAAGCAGGCAGATCTGAAAAAAAATAAAACTATAAACCAATATTGTTGATAAACACTTTTGCAAAGACCCTCAAAAATTCCTAACATAGGATGTAATGCCTCAGCAAAAAGGCATACACCATGACAAAGTAGGTTTCATTCCAGAGAAGCAAGGATGGTTTAACAATAAAATACACAATTTTTACAAAAGGAAAAATAAAAACTATGGGCAGAGAAAGCATTTTATAAAGTCCAACACTATTCATGAAACAACTCCCAATAAGATGGGTATGGAAGGAAATTTTCTCAATAGAGTCAAGGCAATTTACCACAAGACACGGACAAATATTATACTCAATGTAGATAAACTAAAAGTTTTCCCTCTAAAATATGGCACAAGACAAGATTGCTCTTACTCACCACTATTATTCAGTATAGTATTGGATGTATGTGCCATAACAATAAGGCAAAAATAAAGATATTAAGGGCATTCGGATAGGAAAGCAAGAAGTCAAGCTCTCACCATTTGCATATGACATGCAAACAGGTGATATATTTAGAAAACCCTAAAGAATCTACCAAAAAGCTCCTAGAAGAAATAGATACTTATAGCAAAGTGGCAGGCTACAAAATTAACATGCAAAAATGAATGGTCTTCTTATACATAAATAATGATAGAAAATAAATAGAAATAAAATAAATACCATTCATAGACCAATATGACAAAACTAAAAAACTTGGCCTCAAAATAAAAGAGGACACAAGTAAATGGAAACACATAACCTATTAAAGAAATGGGAGAATTACCATCATTAAAATAGCAATTCTCCCCAAAGACTTGTGTAGATTTAATATGATCCCTCAATGGGAATAAAGGGCATTTCTAACAAAGTGATCAAAGACTCCTGCAATTTTTGGAACCATAAACACCCACGAATAGCTAAAGCAACACTTAGGAAAAAGAGAATGGGAGATATCACTTTCCACAACTTTAAATTATATTACAAAGCAATAGTCATTAAAACAGCATAGTAATAGACAGACTCTTAGGTCAATGGAACACTTAAATATTAAGAGAATGACCCCCAGACATACAATATTAATCTTAACTAAAGGGGAAATTAAGGCAAAATGGAGCAAAAAATCTTCAAAAGGAAGTATTGGGAAAACTTATCAGCAACATGCAAAAAAACAATGAACTCAGACATCGATCTAACACCATGTTCAAAGGTCAAATTAAAATGGATTAAAAAAATTGGCATCAGACATGAAACTGTACAATATATAGAAGAAAACAAGGTAAACACTCCATGACACTGAGACTAAAGACATCTTCAAGGAGGAAACAGTGCTGTCAAATTATGCAAAAATAAAAAAGGAACTGCATTAAACTGAGAACATTCTGCATCTCAAAGAAAATAGTGACTAGGGTAAAGGCCATCCACACAATGGGAAAAACTATTCACTTAAAAACCATCTGATAATGGGCTACTATCTAATATACAAGGTACTGAAGCACTTCATCCAACAGGCCTTGTATATTTTATTCATTTATTATATACATTTTTAACCTAACAATTCTGTTTCTGACTAAAAAACAAGAACAGTTGCCACAATTTTCTGTCTGCCAGAATCACTAATCTAAATTGAGTATCTTCCCTTTTTCTTCTTCCTTTGGCATAGTCTCACACCTTGTTTCTATTTGCTTTTCATTTTTATAAAACTTAAGGTATTCTGTTTAGTTGTGCTTTATCAGATATATATTGTTTTTATATCCAGTTACAAAGCATCTGTACATAGTAAACTTAAAGATAATTATGTTTAATTTAAATGATTATCGAGGGGCCAGAGAGGTGGTACTAGAGGTAAGGCATCTGCCTTGCAAGCACTAACCTAGAATGGACTGTGGTTCGATCTCCCAGTATCCCTTATGGTCCCCCCAAGCCAGGGGCTATTCCTGATTGTATAGCCAGGAGTAAACCCTGAGCATCAAATGGGTGTGGCCCAGAAAACCAAAAAGAAAGCTAAATTATTCTCTATAAACTATCTTTTCTTTGATAGTATTGGGTATGTTCATTATAATGCACCACAAATAATGTCATTTGGACTTCTTTAAATATGGCTTAAATGGGTAAATTTTAGAGGTTCTCTGCATTTAAACTTTGGTATTTAAAATATTGTCAGCAAAATTTTAGATTACTGTGTCTAAAAATGTTCAAAGATTTTTGAAAATAAAAATAAATAACACTATCTTGAGTAGTGTTTCCTGGGAAACAGACTCTGAAATTCAGATTCGCATGCCATAGTTTATTAGGGATTGTTCTCTGGTTAATGCTTTTTTATGGAATGAAGAAAGAAATACTGGGATGAGGTTTTAATTCAATTTAAAAAGATCTAAATCTGAGATGTCTTTATTTTAAGCAAATTGGTGGGGATTTCATATTCATGACTGACCAGGCACAGATGAGAGCTATTCTGGAGAAAACATCAACTCAGGAATGTGAAAACATTTCCTTTAGTTGAAGTCAGTTTGGGAAGAATAAATGGCTTAATCCTAAAAGCTGTATGGAAATAACCTGTAGCCCCTGTTGCATTTCACTTCTTGTGCCTGTAAGATTCAACTACTTCATATAATAAATTGACCTCATCTTTTAACAGATCTGCCAGAAGCTCTTTTCAAGAGTTTTCTTGGTAAAATGTGCAGGCCTAGTATGATGAGTGGGACAAATGATTAGTCACCCACTGCAGCTGCCATTAGGCCTGAAACTTATAATCTTTCCTCCTTTATTCAATGTGCAGTCTCATCATCTTGATTTAGAGACTCTTTTAAGGTGACTTTCTTGCCTCAGTGACCAGAACCTTAGACCTGAAGTATTATATTTACTCATCGTGTTTTCATCATGCTGAATTTGTGATATTTTTCAATGTTTAATAAAGTTTGGGCAAATTAATGGCACAGATGCTCCAATTGATCAATGGCATGGCAAACATATTTTGGTTCCATGTTGAAACTAACCTACCTTTCCAAAAACTTCACGTCACAAAGTTAGTTTCAACTCAAGTTTTGTATCCAGAAGGTTTTCAAATATTGGTATATATTCTAATGTTGATGCACTTATTTTAATGTATGCATAGTTTTATCTCCCAGTAGAGAAATAGTGGAATTATATTCTTATTTATTGTGGAGTTTCTTGTTCCTAGAAACCTTATCTTTAATATATTACAATTCTCATAGTTGTCCCAAGGTTATTGACATCTTAAAGATAGGCTGATGTGTTTTTGCTCATTTAACCTTGTTTAATTTTCTCTGTATAGATAAACATTTTGAAACATCCATTCTGTTTGTAGGAATATTATGCCTTTTTAGTTGTTGATGTTTTTATTTTATGCCACATTAAACAAATTTCAGAAGTTACACGTGGTACTCAGGAGTTACTCCTGGTATTGCTAAGAGAACCTTTTAGGATGTTAATCATCAAAATTTGGACTACCATGTGCAAGGTAAACTTCAGACTTGATGTAGTATCTCTGTTGTCCTGGAATACTATGGTCAAATTTTTAGTGATCTATGTAATCTGCCATATACCTGGTCACCCATTTAGCAATTATGATGATTATTTTGCTTTCAATATTAGACCAGTTAATTTGATGGGAGCAGCATATACTTTTCTTGTTTTGGGAATATTGCTATCTGAAAAAATACCTTCTATTTGAGTTCTAAGTAATACTTTTGAGTTTTTCCAAAAACATTTCTTATTCATGTAATCAAAAAGATATTTTGAATCAAATGGATATAAATTAACTGGTGACATTTCTAGATTTACAATGAAACTCTTGAGCCATTCTTTTTTCACATCAATATCTTCTACTCTCTGCCACTGCATATCTTTTATTTTGTCTTTGCATAGTGTTGTAACTGATTGTTGTTTACCTCTCTGTGTCTTTTCAGCTGTTCCTTGGCAACATGTCTTGAAACATTTAATATATAAATCCTGAACTCAAGATGAATTCTCCACATTGATAAAATTATGTGTATCAATAATTACTTTGTAATCTTCATCATTTAACATCCATATGGTCTGTACTTAACTATATCATCTTACATCCAACCCTAATGTATACATATTGCAGTCCTTTTGGATAGTTGTTTCTTTTCTTCTTTTGCAGACCTGATATTTTCCTGCATGCTATATTTTCACTTAAATCTAGTTACTAGTCTATTGGTTGAAATGAGAGCTGAGAATCAAGCCTGATCTTGTGTGAATATGTGACATATGTTCAGCAGAAGCAGAAACTTTTTAATGTATTGGAAGGAAGAAATATGAGTTTAACTGAGAGACATAGGTCACAAGCCTAGGGTTCAAAAATTTTTGTATTTTAAAAATTATGAAAATTCTTAATTTTTAGTCTGCATACAATGAATCTCAGGGTCCTATTCCTTCTTATCAAGTAGTACTTGATTTTAATTTATTGTTTACATTTCCATTTTGAAAAAATTGTTTTGAGTAAATTTTTCATTTGTTTCTGCCTTCTGGCTGTAGGAAATGATATTCTTAATAGACTCCAAGGCGACTCTGTCACATTTCATTTTACATTAATATGTTAAATGATCACCTTCAAGTTGTTATTATACTCAACTAAAATATACATATATATCTTCCGTTTAAAATTATCACATTTTCAGTTTTTTGTGTTTTTCTTCCAAATCTAATAACTGATTGAGTGTATGCCAGTTTATTCCTTTTCCATTGATATACCATACTTTACCATCGGTATATTAGACTTTAGCACTAGTATACCATGCTAATTTCTCAGCAGTGGAAACAGTAATTTCAATATCACAGAATTCTTAATGCTAACAGCACTGTTACCAATGGCCTGGTGAGTATGGTTAGTTAACAGGATGTTTAGCTTCCAAATCCCATTTTTTATTCTCCTTCCTAGGGGGAATTCTGACATAAACTGTGCTTCTGGAGGACATAAAATATGCAAATATGATGATTATCCCACTGTATTCTTGGAAACAACACCTGGAAGAGAATAAGGGAGATAATACTGAAATAGAAATGTTGTAACTGATGCAGAAATAACTGAAATATTAACAAAACCCTACAAGGAACCTTGAAAATAAATGCTTCTTCAAAAATGATTGGCATTTAATCATGATATGCAAGACCTGGTAGATCATAACTTTCTAGATATGGTCTATGTAATAAGTATTACTTATTCATATTATTATTGAATATATCTTGCATATTATTATAGCTTGCAAGGGTACTTTTATCTATTAAATTAATTTTATTTTGAGTTGATTAATATAAAATGGGGAAGAAATATGCTTTTATGCAAAAGCCACATAAATTATAGTTTTATAATTGTTTTACTTTAGTTTAAACAATAACTCATTATAGAGCAATTTTAGCATTCTTTTGAAACCTAATGATTATCTGGGTCAAAATGCCTATTAAAAAAGCAATTTGTGAAATGAGATGTATATTTTGGAAAATATCTTTTATTTTCCAAGGTACAATGAGTAATGTCACTAATTAAAGTTAATTTGCTTTGATAATTTAATGATAAAGTATGTAATTATATTTATAGACCAATAAATATGAATTGAGATGCTAAAAGCACAGCTTGAAATTTTATGCAGCAAAGAAAAAAACGAATACCAGCAATGAGCACCAGTTATGTTTCCTCATGAACAATGCTAGCCAATTGCCTAATTTCTTATTATAATTGACCCTTATTCACCAAATACACTAGAAGTTGCATATACAACATCTATTATGGAAAACAGTAAAATTATAATTGTCAATAAATATTTTGAACTAATACTTTTCCTCATTAATACTATAACCAAATAGCCAAATAATCACATTGAAGACTAAACCTTCAGCTTATGAAAATGGGATGGAAGCACAATATGGTGATAATGAAACATTGCAATGATATGAAATATATAATATGAGCATATGAAAAATGAGATATAATAACTAAGCTTAATAAGTGAAACTAAATATATAAGTTTCAATATTCACTGTAATATGTCATTATTATATGATTATTATGTATATATATTTTTCTTACATTTATCTGTATGTGAAATTGAAAAGCTTGAATGATAAGTACATTGATATAATTAATAAATAATGACATTAATATAATAAAATTGATAAAAGTTTGAAGGATGTGCCTTCATGCCTTGTTGAAGGGAAGTGTGATAAGTTTTATACTATAGAAGCTATTCATCTTTATTGTGAGGAGAAATATTTTAAAAAGAAAAGATACTTAAAAATTATTTTTCAAATGAGTAGAATTACATTTTTTTGTTTCCAAAGATAAATTTTGAAGAATAAGTATCAAGTTAATATAATAAACATACCTTTTTAGTTACATAGTGTGTTTCTTGTAAAGGTAGTTTTGTAATCAAACACTTGGAAATGCATCAACTCAATGGTTTTCTTATAGATACAGTCCTGCTCAATAATGCTTTGGTCAAAAGTGCCAAAGTTCAAAGTGTTTTCTAATCATTTTTAATTTTTATTTGTCTGGAAGTAGAGCACACAAGAGTCTAGAAAGAGAACTTCAAAATACTTGTGGAAGAAAAAAAATTCTGAATTTAAAAAAAATAGAGGAAATAGCATTTTAAAACAATAACTTAGATACTTAAATATAATAATATTATTAAATGTAATAAAACAATTGATAGTAATTGTAATGAGATTTGAGAGAAGTGATTCTGGGGAGCAAGAGATAAGCATGTAGAAAATGTAGAAAATATTAAAATTTAGATACATATGGGTATTAGGTCATTTAGAACACTGAGAATAAAGTGACAGATGTTTTTTACTCAATCTAAATATAGTCAAGATCAATTGTTTGTAATTTGTTTGAGAGATATTTAATCATATATTCTTTGAGATTGGAATTGGGTTTAAGATTAATATCATGTAATGGATTTTTTAATATGACCTGCAGGATAAGCAGTGAAGAGGATAACTCTGATACCCATGTTCAATTGGACTATGAAAATACTTTATTAAGAGACTTAAAAATAATTTAAAACGCATACATATAAAAAATGTGACTATATTGAGGCTAGAACAATAGCACAGCGGTATGGCATTTGCATTGTGGCTGACACAGGACGAACTGTGGTTTGATCTGGTGTCCCTTATGGTCCCCAAGTCAGAAGCAGTTTCTGAGTACAGAGCCAGGAGTAATCCCTGAGCATCACGAGGTGTGGCCCAAAAACAAACAAACAAAAAGAATGTGATTATAAACAAAAAATTTTTATAATATAATATAAATTTTGTTTTAAATATTGAAATATAAAAATTAACTGCTGTTGACACGATTTCTTTTGGTTTTTGGGCCACACCAAGTGACACTCAGGTGTTACTCCTGACTATGCAATCAAAAATTGCTCCTGGTTTGGGGGACCATATGGGATGCTGGGGGATCCAACTGAGGTCCATACTGAGTCATCTGCGTGCAAGGCAAATGTACTACTGCTGCACTATTACTCCAGCCCTTGTTGACACATTTTATTCAATTTTTAGATCTTATTAAACTGTACATGTGATTTTTTAATAATTACATATTAGTGTATTATGATTAATGAATTGGGAAGGGTCCCAGATACACTAGGTGGTGTGCTCAAAAATCACACTTTGAGGAGGTCATGGTACTGTATGGAGTTATGGAAAGGGATTCTAGAAAGTGATGGATGAATGCAAAGCATGAGCCACTACTGTTTTTATTCTCCAGCAATTAAAATAATTTTAACTTAAACTATAATGCAACTAAAATATTTTATTTGATTTATATTTTGAGAGATTTGAGCCATCACTCTTGATGCTCAGGACTAAATCCTAGCTTTGTACTGACCAGTTTTGTTTTGTTGGATCATATACAGTGCCTGGAATTAAACCTGAGTGAATGTCACTGTATTATCTCCCTAGCTCTAACCTTTGTTTTGTGGATATTATCACTGTACCTAAAATTATCACTTGAATAATTTTTACTCTCTGTTATATTTAAGACAAATATATTCAGTCAGCAATGAACAAAAATCTTAGTGAACTAAAGATAAAACATATTATCTATTTATATTGTGTTCAGTGTAGCATAAATACCTCTCCATAGAATATAACCTTTTAGAAAATTAAATGCTTGGGAATCAGGTTAATAAAAAAATGTAGAATACTGGGGCCAGAGCAGTGGTATAGTGGTAGGGCATTTACGTTGCATACAGTAACCTAGGATAGACAGCTGTTTGATCCCCCAGCATCCCATATGGTCCCCCAAAGCCAGGAGTGATTTCTGAGCACATAGCCATGAGTAGCCCCTGAGTATCACCAGGTGTGCCCCAAAAACAAACAAACAGAAAAAAGTAAAATACTTATACAGAGAAAACTCTAAAGCACTCTAAAGGAAATTAAAAAAATCTAACTGAAATAAGACATGAGGAAATGTAAGCACATGTCTATTAAAAGATTAGGATGATACAATACTGTCAAGATTACAATCTTAGACAGAAATTTCAAATTTGGATGAAATAACATAAAAATACCCATTAGTGTACTTAAGATTATACACTGTTAATATTTCATGTATAGTAATAATCTCTCTTGAATCCTATGTAAACTAAAACATCTTAAGAAAGAAACATCTCTTTCTCAAATTTTAAACTATACTGTAATGCAGTAATTAAAGCAGTGTGTACTGTTTTACTGTGTACATTGTGTACGGGAATAAGGAGATTGTCAGGCAAATGGAATATGATTAACTGAATGTCCTGAGACAAATTATCTATTGGGAGAAGAGTTAATATCGATAAGGAGCAAAATGTATTAGATAAAACAAAAATATCCTCTTCAAAAAATGGTTTTGGCCAACCTGATTGGTCACATACAAGAAAATCAAATTTTTAATACTATGCACAAAAATTAAAACAAGATGCATTAAAATCTAACTATAAGATCTAATTCTATATATTATATTGAGGGATACATAAGAAAAATGTCCTGAAGACATTGAATTTAGATGTATTATACACAATTAAATGCCATTATTCCAGCAAACAAGCAGAATTAAAAAAAAAAGAGAGAGACCACATACAAACTTACAAGCTTCTTCAGTTCAGTGGGAAAATGATCAGAATAAAAAACTACCCTGTAAACAGGCAAAGAATATTCATCCCATGACTCCTCCCAAACAGCTTCTGAATCCTGCTGCCTGCCAGGGTTATCCTGTAATCTGTGCTGCTTCTCAGGCCTATGAGTGTCCATAGAAATTACCTCTCTGGTCACTTTCATCAACCCTCATCTTGCCAAACCATGCAGATGCAAATATGTGCAAAGACATTTCAAAGACATCAAATATTTCCAGGCAAATTGACCTTGCACTTCCTTCTCCTAGAAAACAGTACAAAATTCAGTTGAGCAAATCAATGAATTAGTATGCAACATTTTATCATATTTAGATAACCTCACTTGTTTAGGAAAATAACCCCTAAAGTAGTTAGGACTAGAGCAAACAATAAGTTCAATAGATCACTTATTTAAACACCCTGAAACTCCAGCATTCTGATCCATTAAATGCAAAGAATAATGGGGAAACTAAGGAAGAAAGACACCTGCAGTTAGGGACATTAAAAGAAATCTTAGCAAAATTTCAAGTTCACCAAAATGCCTGAGTCTTATAGGTGAGGGCATAAAATCAACACTAAGGTTTCAGCAATAGAAATCAAGGAGGCACTAGACTGAGAAATTAAGCTATCTTTAGATGATCAATTTAAACAACTTAAAGAAACTCTCTTTCAGAAGATGAGAGAATACATATAAATGGAACTGAAGGAAATAAAATACATGTTAACAAGCCACAGTAGCAGAATTACACAGATGATGTATTGCAGAGATGAACTTGAAGACAAAATACAAGCCAGCATTGATAATTAAGTCAAATAAGAAAGGAGAGAGGCTGGAGCATTGGCACAAGCAATTAAGGCCTCTGCCTTGCATATTTTAGCCTAGACAGACTGGAGTAGTAGTAGACAGTTTAAGGAATGGGAACTTTTATGACTAGAACTCATTTCTGTACACCACTTTATATTAAAATGATTCAATAAATTAAGAATACCATAAATTTTTATGGTTAAATTCAAATTAGAGAAATAGAGATGGGCATGGGAATATGCAAAGTAATGTATTAAAATTAAGAAAAAATCTGATGGAAATTAAAAAACACATTTGTCTAATGAATCAAAGTTGATAAGCTAATCGACTATTTAATATAGGACTCAAATCATATAAAAGAGTGATGCACAAATTAACTGGAGAGAGCTTTGTTTTATCAAAGTAAGTAAACTTTTTATTTTCTCTTGATAATTTTTTATTTTATTTTATTTTTGTAATTAAAATATTTATTTAAGCACCCTGATTATACTCATGTTTGTAATTGAGTTTCAGTAATAAAAAATACCCCCTTGCTTTTCTTGATCTTGAGGCTAGCTCTAGCTAGCATGGGGTTTGGGGAGACCCCATGTCGAAGGCCTTCTCCTTAGCTTGTGGGTGCTGGGATCCTTGATAGGCCCCCAGCCATCCCCTCTTCTGCCCCCGGCCTCCAGGTGGGTGTCAGGTGGTCCCTCCTGAAGGGGTCCCAAGCTTTCCCAGCCCTTCCCCCATTACTAGGATGGGAAGGGCACAGGGTGGAGGTCAGGTAGATCCTGACTTCCGGTTCTCTACTGAATCCTTCCTTGATCTGGAGGCTAGCTCTAGCCGGCATGGGGTTTGGGGAGACCCCATGACAAAGGCCTTCTCCCTAGCTTGGGGGTGCTACGAGTCTTGCTAGGCCCCCAGCCATCCCTTCTTGTGCACCCGGCCTCCAGGCCTGCCCTGGGTGCCAGCCCAGGCAGCCAGAAATGGTGGGTCCTAACCTGGGTGTGCTGAGATTTGCTTGGCATTGGCAATTTCTTACCAGTCTATTCCCTGTTCTTTATGTTATGTTTTGTGTTTGCAGAATGTCCATTTTGTATTCTGCCATTTAGCAAACCCCTACAAAGCTCATTTTTACTCCTTAACTCTCTCACACCCAACCACCAGTACCCCACATTTACTATTTTTAACTTCAGTACTGCACAGTAGTAATCAGAGACCAACATCGTGCATTGGATTTAACAACCCCAAACTATTTCAAAAGACATAAAATTGACACATATGTCTTTTGAATAATTTATGTGTATTTTCTTTGACAGCTATAACTCTTACTAAATATTCTCTTATATAGTGACTATTCTACCCATTCTTTATCTTTTCTTCTCTTTGTGAACTGTTCAATAAGGAATTTTGGTGAGAGAGTCCCTCCGTTTAATGCTTATAATTTAACTATGTCATGGGAACTGTTGGACTTCTCTTATGACCCCCATATGCGCCTATAACACCACATGGCATTGTTCCTTGTTTGCATGGGCACATTGAAATGGAAAATACTATACATACAAATAAGTTCTTACCTAATAGAGATTGGAACACACAAATCTTGTAGTGCAATGGGACCTTACACCCTGAACATTTATATAATGACGTGGCACAGGCCTCAGAAGAATGGGCACTCCCCATTCACCCAAAAACCAGGAAATCTATCTATGAAACATCCAAGGTTTTTTAGAACAACACCTGGAAGCAATCCTTTACCAGGGAAGACCCTACCGTTGCTCTGACATCTACCTGCTCAAAAAAGAATAGTCTTAACACCCTTAACACAAGATGAATTGACAACAACAACAACCTATTTACAGGGCTTACTTACTTACTTACTTACTTACTTACTTACTTACTTACTTACTTACTTGCAGGGCTCTCTGCATTGTCCTTTAATTGCGAGGTGAAACTAGAGGACGCTTCACACCATCTGACTGCAATGTAGGATATGCGATTCCAGGATCTTTAATAGAGAAACATGATATCAACAACAGAGACTGTGAGAAAAATAAAAGTGTATTGGCACTACAGAAAATGACTTGGATTGGACAACTAGTTTGCATGGAGCCTAGAGTTGGTCTTATGCCAGAAAACTGGAAACTTCAGGGGTAGTGTCTCCTTGTATTTAGGCCAAGGTTATTTCTGTCCATGTCCCTCATATTTTGGTGGGCCTATGCAAACAATAATTGCCACTCTAACACCATTTCTACTGTGCTCCTTTGATTCTAATCTTTAGGAAAAACAACCCACTTAAAATTTTGAGGTTAACTTAAACTAATATGCATGTGCATGGAAATGTAAAAAAGTACTATGCCTTCAATGTTTAAGGAGTTACATAAGTTTTATAGCTTTATATTGCTTTGTGTGCTGCTAAGAAATATTATGTATCACAATCTGGGGCCTTGTGGGGCAAAGTAATTGTACATGGGTTCTGTTTTATTTTTCTTAATGTTCTTTGGCTGAAAGTTCAAAGTTAAGATATCAGCAAGGGGACTTCTGAGAATTCTGTTTATGGGTGATTGTCCTTCTACTGTAACTTTACCTTGTCCTATTTCTTTGCATCTTTGTTCTCATAATTAAAAATAAAAAATTAATTAAAATATATACCCCTTTTGACCAGTGAAAACTTTCCAAGACCAATGCCCCTCAATTTCCTCTTTCTCCAATTTCTGCCTGTCTATCTAGCAGGTACTCTATTTATCTCACTCACTAAATTTATGATGATAGTAGTTGTTGGTGAATTTATTACTCTAACTGTGGTCACCAATTTTTTGGCAAGCTTCATATCATAGACTGGTGCTTTCAAATCTCATCTCTATTGTCTTAAAGTATTATTACCATACTGTCTTTTATTTTTCTGAAATCAAATCAAACAGGTAAGTAAGACTAGTCTGTGTCTATCTCTCTCCTGCTGACTTATTTCACTCAGTATGATAGTTTCCACATCCATCCCTGTATAGGAAAATTTCATGACTTCATTTTCCTGACAGTTGTATAGTATTCCATCATATATATGTACCAGTTTCTTATATTAAACTAAGACTATTCTGCACCTCAAAGGAAACAATGACTAGGATACAAAGACCAGCCATGGAGTTGGAGAAACTATTCATGCAATATTGTTACATAATACATAATAATCTCCATAGGGGACTAAACAGTAGACCCTCTAAAACTTCATAGTTTTAGTATATATGGCTAATTTTGTTCGCCACAAAAAATGTTTAACCAGAGGCCCAATGTGGAAAATTTACCCCTGTGTGGATCACTGGAAATATTTCTGAGATTTGTGTTATGGTACTGCCATTGTATTCCCTTCATATTTTTGGCCTTAAAATTAATTCTCTCTTCTGATGATATTGATGGGCAAAATATAGCCTTGATTAAACCAAATCAAAGACAAAATATTTTTCTCTTTCTTCAAAGTGCCCTGCAGCCTCAGCTTCTGAGATGCAAGGGTGTGGCCAGAATGCAGATTCTGGGCTAATGATTTTTCCTAGAAAATAAGAACTACACCTTAGTGGCTTTAGATCTTTCTTCACTTGACTTTTAAAATAATAGAGCCCATCCCAGAATTCCTAGATTTTCTTTTACTTCTCACTAATCCCTAATTTTGGGTCTGAGCCTAGCCAGCCAGGAACCTCTTAAAGTTGTAAAACTTAAAATTTTTGTAACTTTCTTTTATTATTAAGCTCTACCTAGTAATAGTAAACATTCTTCTCAATAACTATGACTGGTTTTTAACCCTTATAATCTCTTAACTTAAAAATTAAAGTTTGAACGCAGTTCTCCACACACATCTGTGTGTGCTCTCATCATTTCTTCATATTTTGCTGTCCATGTATCCACTTTCCCCAAGAGTACTCAAGAGAAGCTGTCTAGCTGTCTAATGCACCTGGACCCCAAGAGCTAGTCTTCAGTACAATATCTATCAGATAAGGGGCTAATATCTAAAATATACAAAGTACTGACAGTACTTAACAAAAAATCTAACCCCATCCAAAAATTTGGTAGAAAAAATGGACAGTCACTTCCTCAAAGAAGATATACAAAAGGCACATACAAATATGCTCCACATCACTAATCATCAGGGAAATGCAAATCAAAACAACAATGATATACCATCTCACACCACAGAGACTGGCACACATCACAAAGAATAAGAACAACCAGTGCTGTAGGGGATGTATAAAAAAAAGCAATGCCATCTAGTCCAGTCTTTCTAAAAAAGATATGGAGATTCCTCAAAAAAACTGGAAATTTTGTTAAATTTAATGATAGCACAGCCTTAGGGCATTTTCTTATAAGAAGACAACTCTGGATGGACTCAGGTTCAATACCTGGCATCCCATTTGATTCCCTGATTCTGCCAGAAATGATTTCTGAGCACATATCTAGGAGTAACTCCTGTGCATCACCAAATGTAGCCCAAAATTTAAATAAAAGCAAACAACTAAGCAAGCAAACAAATAATAAAAAAAAAACCTGGAACTTGAGCTCACTCTTAGGGATGATCCCAAGGAATACAAAAACACAACTCAATAATGACTTCTGCATGTCTATGTTCATTGAAGCTTTATTTACAAAAGCTAGAATCTGGAAATAACCCAGATGCCCAACAACAGATGAGTGAATTATAAAACTGTGTATATTACACAATGGATTACTATGTAGCTGTCAGAATAAATGAAGTCAGAAAATTTTCCTATACATGACAGTAAACAGTCTTACTTTTCAAAATATGTGTGATCTTTTACCTGAAATAATATGATGTATTCCAATCTATTGAATTCTCTTGCTTTTAAAAAATATCAATATAAGCAATTGGGGATCAATTCTGATAATAAGATTAAGAAATAAATGTAATATTTATAATCTATATTATTTACACTCACTTTGAGATGTAGTTTGTTGGACTGATGGTGTAAGTCAGAAAAGTAAATAGATAATTCTCATTTCCCAGTAAGCATGTAATGTGCAGTAAAAAAAGTATACTTAATCCTCTATTATATTTTGGTTATTAGGATTTGCAGGACAGTTTATCCTCTCCATAGTGACATAGAATCTTCAATCATAAATGTAATCTTACTAATCTATCTATCTATCATCTATCAACTACCTATATATTCTCTTCTCTCTGCCTAAGATAATTGTATTTATTTAATCCAGCTCTTTGGTTATAGGCTAAGTAAATATTTGTCTTCCCCAAGTAGTATCCATAATATGAACTTTGACTTTTCAAAATAATTTTTAAGCAGGAAGCACATTGAACAACTAAGCCAACACTAATAAACCAAAACAAAGATTATTTTTTGCACAGCCCATTATTCTAGTATCACTCCAAATTCCCCTGCCACTGACTGTCCTGGAGAAATATCAGTGAGCCAGTTGATATAAAATATATGAGAATACAGAAATTTAATCTTCCCATACTTCTCTTCATATGGTACTTGTTGTCTGATAATCCACACCCACTATCCATCAAATACAGGCCTATCCAAAGAGACAGATGGAGAATCCAGAACACAAGTAAATGTTGATAGGTATAATTAGGTTTAGGTGTCAGTAGTGAGAGGAGCAGGGCCTTGTTTCCTAGCCTAGAAAGAGATACAAAAATATTGCATGACAATTCAGGATTCACAGGCAATAACATCAGCAACCAAACTGCCATCTCTACTTTATCTTCTTCAGTCACATACCAGTTGTGTCCCCTAATTAAACCATGGAATATTTGGTCAGCTACCTGAACTAGTCAAACTTGGATGCATTTAGCAGCAGGAAGTATCCAGGTCAACAAATACCTGGCAGTCAACTGAAGTGTCAAAATGTAGGCACCCTGGTGGAAAATGGGTTCATTTGTGATGCAAAGAATTTGGGTACTTTTGTGTGCCACAAATGAACTGAACCTAAACTGGTGGGATAATGTCAAAGTTATAGTCAATCATCAACATATGTAAACTCCTTAGAGGCAATTCTTGTACTCTGCCCATAGAGTTTCAGATGATAATTAAGCTTAAGACAGAGAATCCCCATATGTGGACCTATGATTAAATGGAATCAATGAAAATCAGCCATGCACAAAGACTCAGACCCTCACAAAACTAAACAATTTACATTACCATTCACATTGCACCAGGTACAATGAAGAAGAATTCACCTCCATTAACAGATGATGATAAAGTCATGAAAAGGAGCTCAAATGTACAAGAGCTCTCCTACTTCACAGAGGATGCATTCAAAACTGAAGCCGGCACATAGATAGAGAAGGGAGCACCATAGTAGTGAACTCCTGGGATGTAATAAAACCAAGATAGACTAGGAAGAAGTCACATTAATCATAAGATAACCAGGAACCACATTGTAGATACAAAAACTAAGGCATAATAAAAGAAGATTCAGCAGGAACAAAGACCAGAAAAAGAAAGGTCCATGATGATCATCAACTTTTCTCTTTGACAAGCAAAATAGCAATGAAGTCTCATCTAGTTGAACAGCCCTATGCGGTGCATGTTGGATTTACCCTTTATAAGACAACTTGGAATAAAGGAAGCATGCAAGTGCTCCAGGGTACCGTGTGTTGCTGCACTGTTGTTCACATGTGAATATTGTGTCTGAGAACTTGTTACCCAGTTTTCTCCTCAAGAGAAACGCACCTTTATACTTTAATGAGAGATCTGTATTGGGGCCCTCCATCTGAAGAATTCTCTGTTCTCTTAAGATTTCTATATATCTATCTCTCTCTATTTTATTGTTTTTGTGTCTTTGTCTCTCTCTTTTTATTCCATCAGAATTTCCAAATAAAACTTCCTTTTTACTTCACTGCTCATTTCCTCCTGAAATTCTTTTCTGAGAGGTAATGAACTTGTAGGGTCTTAGTAATATCTTGTACTAACTTTGCTTTCCTGCAAAAAACAAGACTCTCAATCTATATTTACCCAGCCATTGAGAGGTGACAGAAGTAAAGAGTGATAAAGTGGCATACTTTCTCCTAAGAGCCTCTTCCTTTCTCCTACCCCCTTCATATAAGTCAACTGAGAACCACATTGGCATAAAAAGCAATGTTGATTATACTGGTCACTAAACAGAAGAAAATATGACAAGAGAGCTTCAACAAGAAACTAGAAAACTGTGACATAATATTAATCAGAAACCACCAAACCGAAAAGCATAGTAGGAGAATTAAGAAACAAAAACAGATTAATAGGAAAAGAATTATATAAAATGCTCAAAAATAAGAGTATGAAACCAGACAAAAATAAAAGTATTAATAAAGAATAAAATGAAGAAAATATCAAATACCTTGGAAATATTATGTGATGGTGATACACAAAAAAAGTAGGGGACAGATACAAACACTATGGTTGGAGGGTATAGTACTGAAATGTTTTATGCTTGAAGCTTTGCCAATTACAATATTGTAGCCTAGTTGTTTTCATAAAACTCAAATTTTCTTACTTTTCTTTATAATAATATAAAGATATAGAGAGACATACAAAATAGAAAAGAAAGAATCATTACAATTTATAACACAAATTCATGTAAGTTAACTTATGTGTAAATTATAAAGCTATAATAAATTAATAATTTCTAGAAACATTTAACCTACCAATTGAAAAACTGAACAGAAAATGGACATACTGATTGATAATGATCAGTGATGCTGAGGTGGTAAAAAAAAAAGGCACAAATGATCAGATATATGCACAATTGAATTCTATAAAGCATTGAAAGAATGAATACTTGTTTTTCTTTATTCTTTCAGAAGATAAGCATTAAGGGAACAATTCTAAACTGATTTTTTGAATCCAGTGATGACACACTACTCAAACTAGATAAAGGAACAAAGATACTGAAAATTATTTAAATTATAGGCCATAGTTAATTATAGATGCCAAAATTCATTAAAAAATTAGGAATAATAATTCAACAAATTATTAAAAAATAAAAAATCATGCTCCTGACATTTTTCTTGAGAAAAAAAAGATTTACTCTCTTCAAACAAATATAAAATCAACTAGTATAATAAGTACAGTAATTAAATAAAATTATAAATCATGTGATAAATACAATGGATACAGAAAAAATTACAACATTGAGCCTCAATTTATGACAAAGTTCAAATGCTACAAATGTATTTATATACAAAAAATTATTTAAGGGGCTGGATCAAAAGCACAGTGGCAGGGCATTTGCCTTGATGGCAGATGACCCTAGATGGACCCAGGTTCATTCCTGGCATCCAATATGATCCCAGAGACTGCCAGGAGCAATTACTGAGTGCAGAAACAGAAGATCCAGGTGTAACGCCTGAGTGATGACAGGTGTAAGCCCAAAACCAAAAAAAAAATCAAAATGTTTATTTAGAAATATTTATTTATAGACTTTAAAGACCACATAAGTAAAGCACATAGATGATGTTATGTTCATTCATGAAATACTATGGGATCATTTTGCCATTTACTATTTTACTAGTCTTCCCTCAAAGGTCAGAAATCTGCCAAGGATGTGTACTAATTAATCACTATATTCACCACAATTGAAGTTCTAAAAATAAAAAGTAAATACAAAAAATAGAAGACACAAATATCATAAGTAGAATGAAATATGGCAGGATGATAGAAAACTTACTATTTGCAGATGGAATTTTTCAACAAATAATGTAAGCAGCAATGCTATTATAGTTGTAGCAACCTCCACATGTTTTCTGACTTCATAGTTTCATTGTGGCATGTGAGAAACAAAACTGCTTTTAAGATAAAATAGACAAATACAAAATAATAGAATAGACTTGAGAGCCTATGAATGCATGCTATTAAGTTTCCATTCTGTCAGGTATGGCCTCGAAACCCACACCTCACTCTGCATAACAAATTTATTAAAAACTTAAAAAAGACCTTAACCTGTTTGAGCCAGAGGGCAAGGAGGTAGCAGTCAAAATAGAAAGTGCTACTAGAAAGTGCTATTGCTTAATTTACCCTGAACTTACCAGTTAAGTAACTCAGAAAGGTCGGGACAACTAAAAGTCCACAAAAACCTCTGGACAATGTCATTAAGATTTTAAAATATTAAGGCCTCGCTAGCACCACAGAGGTAACTCTCAGGCTTAATCCAAGTTCCACTTTATATATGTGATTTGGAAGTGTTACTTGAGTTGTAGGAAAGCCAGGTATCTTAGTTAACATGAAATTTTGCTTTTCTGAGGAAAAGGAAAGTCAGTCCAACCCTTGTGGAGTTTTCCCAAGTTCCTTGCTAAAGAGAATTTCTGATGACAAGAAGTGAAGTGAAGCCTTTTCATACAGAAGGATTGAAGAAAACAAGTATATTGGAAAAAGAGGATGGGATTCTCAAAAGAAAGTAAAGAGCCCCATTAAATTTGAAAAAGAATATGCATCTCAAGTGGGGAAGGAGATAACCCCAAAAATGAAGCACATGACACATCTTTTGTAAACCTGATTTTATAGGTTATTTTCTAAATTTCATGACTCAGAGACTTACTTTGAAGATAACCTTCTCAACTTTGAGCTTTTAATAAACTTCTAAAAATATGTCTATCAAGGCCTTTTGTTCCTATTAAAGTTACTCCTCTCCTGGTGGGATCCAACCTTTTCTATTTGAATGGCAACATTTAGTCTTATCAGGACTTGGTTTCTGAGAATCTTCTTCAAATGGGGTGCAGCATTGGGTTTTGACTAACACCTCCAACTGAAGTTCAGTGTTGATTGCAGCAACTCTATTTTTTGTTTGTTTGTTTGTTTTGTTTTGTTTTGGAGGGCACACCCAGTGACGCTCAGGGGTTACTCATGAATATGTACTCAGAAATTGCTCCTGCCTTGGGGGACCATATGGGACGATGGAGGACCGAACCGAGGTCCATCAGAGGCTAACACATGCAAAACAGATGCCTTAAGACTTACACCATTGTTCCAGCCCCAGCAACTCATTTTTGGATCATATCTTGATTTTATTAATTCCCGAAGTCATTGGGAAGTTGAAAGGGGAAATAATATGTGATTATTTTATGATCATAAAACTGCTTTACAGTGGACTTAGCAAAGTCTATATCTATAAATACTAAAACACTATATATATATACATACATAAACACTAACAGCAAAAGCAACATATAAAAAATAAATATAGCTATATAAAAATAAAAGGTTCTGATAATAAAGAAATTATAAAATGAAAAGGCAACTACTGAACAAGAGAAAGTAATAGCAAATGCTATATCTGAAAAAAAGGTTAATATCCAACTATTTGATTACTAAATATAGCAATAGCAAATAAATAAATAAATGGTCAGAAATCTACTTATCATTCATGTATTCAACAGGTATATTAAGTGTTATTCAAATTTAATACAGGATATGCATTTCAAAACCACAATGTAATACTGTCCCACAGCTATTAGAATTACATCTCATAGCTTTATCATTCCTGATATGGCAATCCAACTTCCTGTCATTTATAATAGGAAATAAAAAGCAGGATCTTGAGAAGAAATATAATTTTTATTCATTATAACATTCAAATATTAATGCATGTATAAATAATTTTAGTATATATAAATTACATACTAAATTATATATATAGAAATTTAAAATATATATAGTATATATACTAAATGCAATGGAATGCTGTTCAGTCACAGAAGAAACAACATCTTGTTATTTGTGACAATATGGTAGGACTTTGGGGTTATTATGCTCAATGAAATAATTAGAAGAAAACAAATACTTCTTGATCTGTGTATGTGTAACTTAACAAAAGGAAATAAAAAAATACTAGTACTAGGTACCCAAGGAAATTTTCTTTAAAGATTATAATATTCCTATTATAAGATGAAAAATTGTGGATACTACATTATGTATCATCGTAACTACATTAGACTTTTATATGCACTGTACTACAATCTAGACTTAGTTAAAATTTCTATTCAATATTCAAACTATCTTAGTTGCAAAAACTATATGATATCTATAAAGAAATTTTATTTTCCACTATGTCTTAATATAAGTTTAGAAATTGATTCTTTCCTGAATGAGAATTCCAAATAAAATATTTATATACCTATATACTCGAGTATAAGCCAACCTGAGTATAAGCCAACCCCACTAATTTTACCCTAAAACCTGGGAAAACTTAGTGGCTCGAGTATCAGCCAAGGTGGAAACAGCAGTGGCCACTGATAAATTTCAAAAATAAAAATATATACCCAAAACCATTAGAATAATTGAGGAATCAGTAAATATATAAATAAGTAAGTAAATAAATACATTATTACATTTACGGTACATGATTGTTTGATATACTGTATACCATTAACATACTACATTAACCCATAATATTCTATGTCAACTTTAATAAACTGAATAAACCATTTAAGACAATAAAGCAGTGTAAATAAATGGTTAGAAATCCTGAATCCTTATACTCCGAAGCCCCTGATTATAATGATTCAGGATTTATAAACATTTATTTATACTACTTTACTGACTTAAATGGGTTTTTTACTTTATTAAATGTGCCATTGAATATTGTGGGTTAAATTGTTCAGTGGCATACAGTTCAGTTCAACCACCTACCTCTTCAACCCAGCAGCGACTTTTGGACTGAGCTAAAGCCCCCCCCCCCACCAGATGGCAGAAGACAACTGGAGACTACATGCATTTGATTCAGTATCTGTGCATCATAACCTATATGACCCAATTATAAGCTGAGTTCAGGGTTTGTGCCCAAAGAACTAGGCTTATATTTGAATATAAACGGTATTCCAAATATTGATAAACCAAAATATTTCTTTACTTTATTTATTATCATGTATTATTTTCTGTGCATATTTATTATGCATGCATTCATTTGATATATTAATAAATACCAGGAAATTAACTGATACCTTGGATTCAGAATATATGTTTTGAATAAAAAGACAAAGTAATATGTGTCTTTATGGTGTTTTCAGTGATAAATTTTTATTATTATATATTTATTAGAATCTAGTTACTGATTATCAATTTTCTCAATGCTTATGTTATGATGGGTAAATTTATATTCTTCTGGAAGTTGTAGCATAGTAATATAAGGGGTAGGAAATCTAGAAAAATATCATACACAAATTAATACATATATGATAAAAACCCTTTGATTATAATGAGGTATGTTGTTTTGAATATGAGAAAAGATGTTCCTCTATTAAATACACTAGTAAGAAAGTTTATGTTGAAAATGTTAGATTTTTTTAACTTGATTTAATTTGGGGACTTGGCATATCATCAGTGTTTGGGCCATATTATCAGTTGTGAGATTATAAATACTAGCTCAGGGAATCATAGCTGAGGATAGTAAAGTAGGAGTTGGAGTGCAAAAATCACTTTTACATTTTTCTGTCTCTGGTTCTTGCTTTGATTTTTATTTAGGCAATGAGATTTATATTCGTAATAACAGAAATACTTTTTGCATACAATGTTCTGATATTACATTCAACAACAGAGTGCCAATATTCTACTACTACTGTTCTTGATATTCTTCCGATTATGCTTGAGCCTACCTATGTAGGCTGTTTACTTGATATAATATAATCATATATATACTTGATATGTATCATATATCCACATATAGACATATATATAGTTGATAAATATAACCATATATGTAAAAATAACTATGTATTTGTTTTTCTCCAGACTTCTAAAAATACTTAGAGGCAGTGATCACATTATTCAAACTGATAAAGGAACAAAATTTTGATTATAAACTTTCCTAGATAAGTACTAATATGAATCACAAAATATAGTTGCTCTCTATTGTAAAAGCCCAATGTGTTGGGATAAGAGTTATAGTGGTCTCAGAAGTAAGGCATAAAATAAGTGTAATAATAAGTGAGGTGGCATTTATTTTGTCTTGACTCAATATGTGGTGAAGTATAGTCAAAGAAGGAATACAATTATTTCTGCTGTAAAAGTGTCAATCTAAATATGAATGTGAACCACATGAATAAAAATGCTTATAAAACAATCTTAATTGTTGGGATGAATATATTAGTATGGATAGTGAAAACACAAAAGGAGCAGTATATTTAACTCTATTCTCTCATATGTTAAAGAAACCATTGAACTCCTTTATCACTTGACACAATGATAATAACTTAAAATAAATGGTTCTCCCCTGTGAATTTCATGAAGACAGAACCTTATTTCTGTTACCTTTTTCAATAGTTTGAGTTCCTTACTTATCATCTGTTACAGAAATATAAATTTTGATAAATAGAAAAGTCTAAAAGTCATGAAGAAGTTGAATCAGTGTCCTTTCAGATGGTGGACTTAACATTCAGGTAGGATATGCCTTGCACACAATTTTCTACTCTATGCACTGAGGTTATTTGAGCTCTTACCTTTAATAAAACGTTACTTTTTAAATTGTACATATGATATAGTCTTCATTTTGCAGTTAAAGTATACTAACACTAAATTGTTTTCTTCACATAAATTGCTTGCATTCCTGTTACATTTTCCTACTTTATTTTAGATGACATTACTCCAGAAAGTTTAATTGTTTCTATTTCAAATACTATCCTTATGTTCATCTTAAATCTGCTACTGGTTCCTAATATTCTTCAACACCTAAGTCCATAGACTAAACCACAAATTTTAAATAACTTTATTTATATACTATGTATTCCATATTTTATAATATATATGTTCCAAGACCAATCCCACCACTAATGTCAAATTTTCCCCATCCTTATCCTCAGATACACACCTCTTCTAAAGCCTTTTCAGGAACAAAATTATATATTTTATAATATTTGTAAGTAAATAATAAGTAATAATAAGTAAATGTAATAAGGTTATTTTTAAGCAATCTATAAGACAAATTGTGAAAAGAAATAAATTTTCATTAAATCATTATCAGAATGTCTCCTAAGTAAATTATTTCCAGTTGATTTTCTATAACTTGTCTTGTTTTTGAACATTAGGTGGCTTTGAAACCATATCTAAATTTAGTGTGTTCCTACAAAGATTTCAGTACTGAAGTATCTTGCACTTTACAGGATTTCAAAGATTGTGGCTAATCCTGTGGCTTCAGTGGAGATTGATTTCAGCTGCCAATGCTTCTGAAGATACAAGAGAATGTGTGTGTGGGGCTTCCCACTCTCACTTAAAATTTGTTTGAAGGGGCCAGAGTGATGGCTCAGTGGTAGGGCATTTACATTGCACGTGCTGACCTAGGACGGATCTTGATTGGATCCCCATATGGTTTCCCAAGAAAGGAGTGATTTCTGAGGTCATAGCCAAGAGTAAACCCTGAGCATCACCAGGTGTAGCCCCCACAAAAATTTTTTTTTGAAAATGTCAACTCAAATGCCAGTATATCTGAGTTTTGGGCAGTTTGGTACCGATAGAGCTCTGTGTAAATGGTGAAGGTGGCCATTGGTGAAGAGGCAATTGTGGTTGGTGGATGCAGCAGGTATGGTTTTAGCAGGATGAGAACTAAAACATGTTCTAAAAACACACACGTTTTTCCATAGATTTTCCAAAGATCTTTAAAACACACATTCTCTTTTGATGGGTTTGCTCTATTTCATTGAGTATGTTTAGAGTCACACAAATTGCTTAGCAAGTAAGCAGATCTTCTGCAAGATTACTTTCTCCTTTATAATATGCTCTTATACAAATCATCCTACGAATGTTAATTCTAGATGTCTGTAGAATATGAATCATATTTTATCTCCTTTTCAGGCTACTATGAACTCAGGTCAAAAACACCTTAAAAGTACAAAAGTTTTCTCTTGTATTTTAAAATTACCCTGAGTCTACTAGAATGATGTTTATAAAATATCAAATCAATATTGGCATTTCCTGAGTAAATGCATTCTATGACTTCCTTTATAAGAATGTTTTAATTAATGATGCAAAATTAAGTTGCCTCTTCCTACAGATTTACCACAAATATCAAGATAACTCAAATGGAAAAGACCCAAGTAAAAGACATTTCCTTAGTTATTAACTTCTACTGTCTCCGGATTATATCTTTGATGACATTTCAGCATGTGCTTGCAAGTAGAGTCAATAAATATGGAAATCATACAAAAATGTTGGTGCAAGCATGCAATGGAAGTTGAGTCCCCATTTACTATGATATATATATATATATATTCTTATGCCAAAATTAAATCTTCATATAGGTGATAATTATATTTTCATATTATTTATCAGCTTATTTTTGTTATATGAAGTTTTTGAAAAAAATAAAAGAATAGGCTCTCTTGTGTAATATTATAGGGAAATATGTCTGGCTGAATGACAGAAACTCTACCTTATATGGATGGGAACTATTCAATTCCTGGTTCTATTCTTCAGCACCAAATTGCCTTTTTCAGTATCAGTAAAAATAGTCCCCCATGTACCTTAAAGTTTGACACAATTTCCCCCTATATATTGTTAATACTGTTTTCCACAACTTAAGAAAAATAAGTGCCACTTTCAAGTTGGCATAGATAGAATCTTTGTTTGTTTGTTTTTTGGTTTTTGTTTTTTTTTTTTTTGGCCACACCGTATGATGCTCAGGGGTTACTCCTGGCTAAGCACTCAGAAATTGCCCCTGGCTTGGAGGGACCATATGGGATGCTGGAGGATCGAACCGTGGTCCGTCCTTGGCTAGCACTTGCAAGGCAGACACCTTACCTCTAGCACCACCTTGCCAGCCCCAGCAATAGAATCTTGACTATTACAGTTTTGAAGTAAAATTCATATGATAATTCATAGGATTGCAATACATGTCATTATTTGGCAAACTATTGAATTATAAGCATTATTTATTTTTGATCTTTATAATTATTTTATTGTTTTTTCAAAAATCTTCTCTCACTATTTTTAATCTATACTATACTATAACATTCCCAAGTAAGTTACTTTTCAACTAGCTTAAATTTATGCACATCATTTGAGAAATATTTATTCTTCTTAAGTTTTATTGCTTGAGTTCAGTTATTTCTGGTCATTTTTCTTATTTATAAAGCATAGCTGATTTTAATATGAACTAATTTCTTATGAATGACCCTATTATTTCACTAATTTATATTTATATTTTTATAATGTTCTATATCCAGAAATGACAGTATACTTGTATGTGTGTGTGAATTATCTGTACTTCTTTTTTATTGGGGGGCCACACCCTGTGACTCTAAGAGGTTACAGTTGACTATGTGCTCAGAAAACGCTCCTGGCTTGGGGGGTCCATATAGGACACTGTCTGTCCTAGTAAGCTTCATGCAAGGCAAACACCCTACATCTGCACCACCGCTCTGGCTCCTATGTGTACTTTTTGATCATTTTCCCAGTATTTACACATAACAAAATACAGGTTATTTAAATTTTATTAATGGCAGAAATTTTCATTATAATAATTGACAGTTACTAAGTTGTATTAATATAAAATAATTTCCTATTTTTCTAACATGTTAATAAAACATTTTTGTGGGGGGGGTTTGTTTGTTTGCTAGTTCATTTTGGGTGGGGCATAACTCAGTGGCCAGAGTGGTAACACAGTAGTAGAGTGATTGCCTTGCACACAGCTGACCCAGGATGGACACAGGTTCTATCCCTAGCATCCCATATGGTTCTTCAGGCAGGAGCGATTTCCAAATGCAGAACCAGGAGTAACCCCTGAGCACAACTGGCTGTGGCAAAACAAACAAACAAACCAAAACGAAACAAATAAATATGTTTCTTTAATGCTAAAGTTGGTAATATGATTTTTGGAGAAAGTGTGTGAAAGTTACTGTGACTGGATAAAAATAATTAGAAATCATACAATACTAAATAAATAAATACATACAATACTAAATAAATAAAAATAATTAGAAATCATACAATACTAAATAAATTCAATAGACCAATGATATGTCCATTTAAAAGTGTCTAGTAAATATTACTATATATGTTATATATATATGTTATATATGTTATATATGTCAAGATATATATACATCACCTAATACCTTAGTTGGATATTGAATAATTATATAAAACCATGTACTTCATTTATTGGATTTCTTTTAATTTTGATTAAAGGAGTTGGTTATAGCTATAAAAATAATATGTCGGGGGCCGGGCGGTGGCGCTCGAGGTAAGGTGCCTGCCTTACCTGCGCTAGCCTAGGAGACGGACCGCGGTTCGATCCCCCGGCGTCCCATATGGTCCCCCAAGCCAGGAGCGACTTCTGAGCGCATAGCCAGGAGTAACCCCTGAGCGTCACCGGGTGTGGCCCAAAAACCAAAAAAAAAATAAAATAAAATAATATGTAATGGGATACAGATATTGAGATTCTTGGAATTTATAATTCTGTTTCAAATAATTGAACTTCTGAAATCACTTAATAATCTGATAGGTGAAATTTTTGACCGTAAAAGTCAGAAAAATATTTTTATTTTTATCATTATTATTATTTTAGTAGTAGTAGTAATAGTAGTAGTATTTTAAAATGGTCTCAATAACTCACCCTTCTTTTTTTCACATTTATGTTTTCAATAGTCTGACTTAATTTTTTTCTTTTGACTTATTTTTTTATTGTTATATTATACTTTTTTTAATTTAATTTTTGTGTTTAGTACCACATCCTGTGGTACTTGGGGAACAGAAGTTACTCCTGGATTAATAGTAAGTGGCATTCCGTGAATAGTATTTATGGGACTATGAGGTTCTTGCTATCAAGCCTAATGTTCCATCATGCAGAGAATGCACAATAAATCCCATAAGATATCTCTCTGGCTTTTTAACTGTGATTTTTAATGGGTACTTTATTTGCTTTTTCTTCAGTCTTTTATATATATATTTCCTAATACTATCTTATCATGCAACTATTATTGAAAGATTACTTGTCACACAAGCCACCTATTTCCACCTTGCTCAAGTTTAGGCCTTTTGCTTTCTTTCTTATATATTGTTTTTTACCTTGTAGCCTGTTTTTTTTATTGCTTTTCCCAATAAGTTTTTGAAATTTCTGATATTAATCTTTTCATTTCTATCTCTGATTCCATTTAATTCTGTCTTCCTTTTCTTTAGCAATGTAATACCATATAAAGCTAAGATTCTGGAATTGGGCCAGAGACAGTAAGGGAGGAAGAGAGAAGAGAGAGAGAGAGAGAGAGCACACACCATTTAAGTGACTTCTCTCCTAATATCTGTGATGTCTAGAGAATGTACTTAAACCTCTCCATGCCTTAGTTTCTTCTCAGTGAATTTGAGATCAGGAAAGATAATTTGAGATAACAAAAGTTTTATTATTAGTATTCCATGAAAAAATCTTGTCATTTTTACCCTTCTTACTATCCCAGTAATAGAAGTAAAATCACTATATCTTTATTAGTACATTTTTTGGCTTATTTTGTCATTTGGGTTTAACTCTTGAAGATTGAAGTGACTTAAAATTTAATGCATTGTATTTAGGAGGAAGTTTTACAAAGTTTTAATACAAAAAAATACAAAAAATAATACAAATATAAAACGTATTAATATGCACTAGCCCTCTATATTGACACATATATGTCTTAGAACATTTGTATATTTAGACTGTTTTGACTGCCAATGATCATTTATAACCTTTTACTGCCATATATTTACTTAACACAATTATATGATGCATTAAAATGTATATTATACTTATTTTACACTTTCAAATTAGAAGCAAATATGTATCCAGGCAAAATTACTAGAATAATGACATTTTTAATAATTTTACTATTGATATTGTTAAGGAGATTGCTAGGTATTGTCTGCTAATCTTATGGTTGAGTTTTTATTTAGATTGTTCAAAAGCAGAAAAAAAACACTCAAAGAAATTCAATGATCTGCCTATTATTTTTTATCAATGAAATGACTTCTCAAAACTACAATGCCAGCAAAAAAGTAAAGTTTGGTAAACTGTGCAATTACAGAACACAAGCCAAAGTATCTCTTAAAATTATAATATCTTTGATTGTTTTTCTAACTAAAGTCTTAAGTGGGAAATGAAAATCATAAAAATAAGGAGTCTATATTTTATGATTTCTAGAGTTTGGGACTATTACTTCCACTGAACATACTAATATTTAATTAGTTTAACTTTTTGGAGAAAAAGTTTCTAGCCTGAATAATCAAATTCTTATAAGACCTCTCTACCACAATTTCAGGTATCAATCTCCTTGTTGTGTCTACTCTTAGATATGTTAATCTAAAAATTAATAATCCAATATTCATGTTTTCTTATGATTTCACTGAGCTCCAGAAATTCATCTGCAAATACACTTAATTTGGGAATAGTATATTCAACAGGTAACTTTGGGTATAGGTAAACAAATCAAACAATGTGATGCTGAATTAGTGCAATTCACCTAAGAATGTCCATAACATTCTTCAAAGAAGTGAATAATTCACTCTTTAAATTCATTTGGAAAGTAAACATCAAGAATAGCAAATGAAATGCTTGGGAAATAAAGACAGGAGGCATCACTGTACTAAACTTTAAACTATACTATAAAGCATTAATCATCAAAAAAATGATACTGGACTATATACAGAATTCAGGTCAATGTAATAAAATGTAATATTCTGTAAATGAACCTCAGGTATACAATCAATTGAAGTTTGATAAAGGAGCAGGAAATACAAAGTGGAGCAAGGAATGTCTCTTCTGCAAATGGCACTGGGAAAACCGATCAACAGCATGCAAAAAAGTGAAACCAGAACTTACTTTTACACCATGTAAAAAGATAAAATAAAAATAAATCAAAGACCTTGATATCAGACCTGAAACTACTAGGTGCATAAAGGAAAGCATGGGAAGATCACTCTACAGCATTGATGCTACTGGCATTTTTAAGGATGAAAAAACCACAGACCAAATAAATAGAAACTAAGATAAAGAAATGGAAATACATTAAACTGAGAACCTTCTGCACCAAAAGGGAAAGACAATGAATAGCCATGAAATGAGAAGCTTCTGGACCTCAAAGAAAGACAAAAACTAATCATTGAATGGGAATCTTCTGCACTTCAAAGGAAAGATAAAGAGAACCCCTGAAATGGGAGAAGCTATTCACTTAATAACTATAATATTAAGGATTAATATCTAAGATATACAGGACTGATAGAAGTTGAAAGAAAGAAAGAAAGAAAGAAAGAAAGAAAGAAAGAAAGAAAGAAAGAAAGAAAGAAAGAAAGAAAGAAAGAAAGAAAGAAAGAAAGAAAGAAAGAAAGAAAGAAAGAAAGAAAGAAAGAAAGAAAGAAAGAAAGAAAGAAAGAAAGAAAGAAAGAGAGAAAGAAAGAAAGAAAGAGAGAAAGGAAGAAAGAAAGAAAGAAAGAAAGAAAGAAAGAAAGAAAGAAGAAAGAAAGAGAGAGAGAAAGAAAGAAAGAAAGAGAAAGAAAGAAGAAAGAAAGAAAGAAATGAGAGAAAGAAAGAAAGAAAGAAAGAATGAAAGAAATGAGAGAAAGAAAGAAAGAAAGAAAGAAAGAAAGAAAGAAAGAAAGAAAGAAAGAAAGAAAGAAAGAAAGAAAGAAAGAAAGAAAGAAAGAAAGAAAGAAAGAAAGAAAAGAAAAGAAATGAAAACAACATCAGAAAATGGAGATATTTATAGATACTTTCTCTAAGTAAAAGTATATATGGCCAAAATGCACATGAGAAATGCTTAACAATTTATCAGGGAGATGCAGTTCAAAACAGGAATGTGTTAACATCAAACTACAGAGAAGAGCTCACATCACCAAAATAAATAAATAAATAATAAATGAACGAGTACTGGCATGAATTGAATGTGGGGAGAGAGAAACTTTCATTCACTGATGGTAGGAATTTAGACTGACTCACAATTTTAAACACAATATGGACATTTATCCAAAAATTAGGAATTGTACTTCCATTTGATCGACAATATTTGATTTTTGTCTAAGCATTAAAACATATTTCTAAAGTTACCCTCTTCCTTTTTATATAGAAATCTCTGCACTTCTTTGAATTCTCTTATAATTCTTTTTATTCAGAGGCAAAAAAACACTTAATTTTGCATATGTGGGTCACACATTATTTTTTTAGCTCATTGATGCTTACTTACCTGTGATTAAACAGTAAATTCAGATCATTCTAGCTTAAGATCCTTAATTATTTTGCAGCTGTTCATCAATTCACAACATTTGCTTGTTTAAAGCTGAACTAAAATACTCTACCTTATAATATTTTTATCTAGTGTTTACATGATTTACTCTTTACCAAGTCTTAGATTCAGTAATAATAAAGTGTGAATGTAATATTGAATTAAAATTTATAGAGTTGTAATAAATTTTATTTAATAAATAGATAATTATATGAACATAAACTTGGAGATTATTTTAGCTGTTTTTGTATATGTGATATTAGGCAATGCTGTTTTCTGTATATATGTTCACATGGCAATAATGTTTACTAGCATCTACTAAGTTTTCTTAGCTATTAAATTTCTAGATATACATAGAATTTTTTCACTTTTCCCTCATCTGTTTATAATGAACTGAAAAGAGGAGACAGGAGCCAAGTTAGAATCTATATTGCAGTTACAGATAGTGTTTTACAAATATCTACTCCCTCAATGTCCTATCTAGGTTCCTGGAATCTAGTGATAAAAATTAGGTTAATATATACCATGAGGTCATTGAAACTGTCAAAGAAGTCAGAGGGTAACTTTTCTACAAGGTTCAAAAACAATCCTATAGTTGCTATAGTGAAACAAACACAGAAATAAAACAGAAAAGAGCTAAAATATTATTATGTAATAGTATATTAATTCTGTTGAATTAATTATTGAAATAATTATTTTGTCTGTATTTAATTATAACTATTTTTGACTAATTTTTTTAGATTAAAAACACTAAATTATTCACTGAAATATATATATTTAATAATTTTGTGACCAAAAGTGAATAACAAATCTAAGATACATAGTGACAATGAATCAGGGTCATTCACATCACCAGGATTCTCCTTCCTCCACCCCCTTTCCCAGCATGTGTCCCATATTGCCCTCCTTTGCCCCCTTGGAGTGCTAATGTGACTATTCCCCTCTGTGCATAGCTTGTTGTAGTTATGGTATCAATTCTGTTGTTGTTGACTTTGGGTTTGATGTTTAAGTCTGATCATTTTTTATTTCCATTCAATGTTTATATGGCTGTTTGGTCCTGGTACCATTTATTTCACACACACACACACACACACACACACACACACACACACACACACACACACACACACACAGTTTGTGAGGCAGAGCAAGATGATTCAAGTTATGTGATTCTGCTGGAGAAAATAAAAAAGCAACACAACAAAAAACCTCAACAAACAAGAGTAAACAACAACAACAAAAACAGTGACTACCAAGAAAAGAAAAAGCACCCAGCAACAAAAAAATATCACCAAATAATAACCACAAATGGGAAAAAGAAAGAAAAGAAAGAAGAAAAAAAAGTAAAAAGTGCTGGTGTGGCAAGGCCTTGTGCTTCCCTTTATTTATTTATTTATTTTTTTCATAGGCATAGTAAGTATTGGGGATTCCTTTGGCCTAAGAGATTCAGGGTTTTTCTCCCTTGGGAACAACTACTGGCTCCATACATGCTCATTACCACACCACAAGGTCTTTTATAGTGCCAGGATTTTTTCCGCTCAGTTGTGGATGGTAAAATCAGGCCTCTGTAGCTAGAGATCTTGGCATTTGCACAGGTCATAGGACAAAGTCTAAGATAGAGTCTTTTTTTACAGTTCTAGAAGTTCTGTTTCATCATTGTTGTAATCAGTCTTCTGTAGTAAGTGGTTTTTTGTTGTTGTTGTTGTTTTTCAGGTTTAGGTCAAAGTCTAAGATAGAGTCTTCATTATGGTACCAGAAGTTCTGCTTAGTCTTAGTTGTCAAAATTGGACCTCTGGAATTAGAGAACTTTATTTTTGTACAAGTCCTAGGCTAAAGCCTAGATAAAGTTAAGTCAAAGAGAGAGGTCAATAGGTGAATATATGCTTATATTTCAGTTATCACATGGTTTAATGAGCACTGCAGAAGCAATTATTGAAGACAGAACAGAGTATTTCCTAAGCAATTACAGATGTAGTAGAAAGAATGAATGAAAAATGTAAAAGGATGGAATGACAGGCATTGAAGGAAGGAAAGTAAAAAAAAATTATTGGAAGTTTCATTTTTTAATTCAGTTCCTTGATAGTTATTTATTCAAAGTAGCGGTATAAATATATAACTAACTGGCTTCTTAAATCTTCAGAGCTTGCATGTTCATTTATTGAAATTCTAATGATCTTTGTAGGAAGTAATTTTTGTTTTTGGTTCACACCTGGCATCCCTCAGGAATTGCTTCTGGCTCTATGTTCCTGGCAGGCTCAGGGGAACATATCGGATGCTGGGATTTGAACCACTGTTTGTCCTGGATCAGCTGCATTCAAGGCAAACACCCTGATTTTCTGCTATGTCTCTGGCTCTTGTACAGAGTAATTTTAATTATTCATCCTAACATACTAATTTAGCAAATATGCTTTAAAAAGATACAGGTTCTTATAATATTGATAAATTATTTTTTGTCTGCTCTAGCTCTAAGCTAACAGATTTTAAATCCTCTATCCACACATTTATATTATGGTAATACCTATATTCATAATAGAAATTCATATATTTAAAATTTATTTTTAAGTTTTATCATAATTTACTGTCATTTCTTGAATACAACTGTATGTAAATATATACATATATTTATAGCATTAGCTATACCATACATTCTATATTATAATTCAATAGAAACTATTAATACAAACAAAATATTAAATATTTATAATTTTGAAAAAATTTTCTTAAATTTTTGTGAAAATATTGCTTATAACAATGTTGTCTATTTATTTACATATTTCACCTTTAAGGAGATTCAAATCTATAGAAGCTATTGTTGTGAATATCAAATGTTTATTATAAAATTATAATAAGGCTATAAACATATTTGTTTATAAACATGGAATAAATCCCATTGCATTTTATAAATTGCTTACACATACAAATTTTAATGAATATTTGATATAAAATCAGCTACTATATTTTATAATTTTTTTTGTTTTTTGAGGCCACACCCATTTGATGCCCAGGGGTTACTCCTAGCTAAGCACTCAGAAATTGCCCCTGGCTTGGGGGTCCCATTTGGGACGCTGGGGGATCAAACCGCGGTCCTTCCTTGCCTTCCTAAGGCAGACACCTTACCTCTAGCACCACCTCGCTGGCCCCTGGTTACTGTATTTTTATCTTTCTATTTCAGAGTAAAACTTCAGTATCAAAGGATATATAACATGTTACCATATAAAACTAGATAAATAATAAAAGGTATTTATGCAAGGGTCTGTATTATTATTTTATAACTACTCTATGGGTCTAAAGGTGAATTGGAAAGACTTTAATACATTGGTAATGAGAAGTGTTAGTGAGTGTTGGTTTGAACAATGCTATCTATACACTATCACTAACAGTATGTAAATCACATTACATTAAAACCCAGTACAAATAGGGATAAGAAAATAATGCTTCACAAATAGTAAACTTTAAAAAATAACAGATGAAAATCTCATTTTTTAAAAAGTGCCTCTTGTAGAGGCAGATTATTTATCATGTGGCAAATGGGGTGGTGACATTTGTGGACAGAAATGTTGACACTGATAAAAGAACTGGCATTAAAATGTTGTATGTCTGGAAACCTGATCATGATTAAATTGTTAATTTAATGGTGACTAGGTAAAAAAAAAACAATTAAAAACTATTGAAGGCCTAAAAGACAGTAAAATAAAACGAATACCTTGAATCCACTAAAGGTGTTTGAATTCTAAAAGAACATGATCCTAAGACTTTTAGGGTATGCAGAAGTAGCCAGATAATCTGTAACATCACAAAGTCTGGGTAGTGACACATACTCTGACCCCTCACATTGAATGCCTCATATTTTGTCTTAATTTTTAGAAGGCCTCTCATCTTTAAATACATATTGACAATAAATAAATAGGTATTGAAGGGCTTTCATAAATTGCCACATAGAAGATATTGGGTCCACACATTGTGATTCTCTGGGGTCATATACAATAGTGTGTGTGGGCTTCTGGAACTTAGAGATCCTTGGAGAATATGTGGTGTCCTGATACTATTTCTCTGGTTTCTTAAAAAGAAATGAGTAGAATGTAATTCCCCAAATGAACAATTATCTGTTCTAATATTAACTATATAATTCTGGCATATTGTTAGAATTACTTCATTTTGAATCAAAAAAGATTATACAGAGACTGTTAATAAGAATTATTTTTTGAGACAACATTTTGGCTGTGAGAACATTATTACATAATTAAATGAGTTGACTATTTTATAATTTATTTGAATAAGATTATTTTGCCTGTCTTCTGCATAAAAATCAAATAATAAATTAGAAAACACTAGAATAAATATTAAAAGTCTCCTTTGGAGTGGTTCTTAAAAGGAAATATGAAGTCTTCCTTTTGATCAATTACTATTCTATTTTTATGACACATTGCATTTTTCCTCCTTCATAAAGTATTCCTTATCATCATCTTTAAACTCACTAAAATGCAGCTAGACCTCAATTAATCTGAGACCTTTAGAACTATTGTTTTTATTTTAGTTCATTTTATTTTTAATTTCAAACTGCCCAATCAGAGTAAATCTCCTTAACAAGTCTAAAATGCCATGGGAATTTTTTTTTAAAAAGAACATCTACTTATCTACTTAACTAAAATAACTCAGAATGTCACTAATTAAAGTGTAAAGGAACTTCCACAGCATGATTGATGTTTAGATATTTTTAAAGTTGAATTTCATTATCACTCCTAAAGAGGTTTATAAAGACTATCTGGACATCTACTAGGAATTCCTATTTCCTGTTTAATCAAGCTAAATATTAACAATATTTACTATTATTTTCTTTAGTTAATAATCTGAACAAATGTCTCAAATCATTACTTATTTTAGTCTAAGATATTTATCTTGATAAGTAGTAAGATTCTCTGGGGATATTTGTATAATTTGCAGTTATCTGATAAATGTATTTCATGGAAGAAAAATATGTATAAGCATTGTAAACATTCTGCAGTACTCTCTTTTCTATTCTGTCTGTATTTCTGTCTGTCTTTCTCTTTAATTATCCAGAATAAAATATTGTTTGGTGGTCTAGATAAGAAAGTCTTAAATTCATACTTTATTTTTTAATTATTCAAAAGGCATATCTCATAAACATTAGCTAGGAGAGCTTTCTGTATTACTTTTTTAAAAAATCTTTGTGAAAGAATTTTAAGGTTATATAAGTAGTTTTAGAATGTGGAATTTTGGTAAAAAATGATTTATGAAAGAATTTTTCAGTAGAATTTATTATTGAAGACACAGAAAAAGCTTCACTTTCTGACTTCTACATCAAATAGTAATTCTTTAATATTTTAATATTAATAAAATTAAAAAATTTAATATAAGCAATTCAAACTGGTAAAATGAATAGGAATAAAATTCACAACTATACAAAATAATTTGCATTAACATATACTTTACCTTTATCAAATATTTACAAATATACATTTGTGCCTGTTCATAATCATCCTTTATTTATAAAAGTCCAGAAAGACAAATATTCTACATATATCTACATCAATTATATTTAATGTTGGTTCATATATAACTATGTTTGCATTTAAAAGTCATCAATTTTATTTCAGTATATACAATGAAAAATTTAGGTAAAATGTTATATATAATTGAAATTTCTCCAGATATTGTTCCATGATATCAGCTTATGAATTTTTCTTTCTGCAAATCGCTGATTTTTAAGAAATTACAAATAAGATAGTCATCCCGATAGAGATAATAGAGGGAGATAAATTACATCTTATGACTTGCTCTAATTAATAACTTTTTGTTTTGTTTTGTTTTCTTGGATCATACCTGGCAGTACTTAAGGGATACTCCTGGCTCTATGCTCAGAAATAACTCCTGGCAGGCTTGAGGGACCATATGGGATGCCAGGATTCAAACCACCATCCTTCTGCATGCAAAGCAAATGCCTTCCCTCCATGCTATCTCTCTGGCCTCTAGTTTATAATATCTAAAATAGTTTAGCCTCGGGAATATTTTTTGTTCCAAAAGCAGAATGTATATCAATCTATGTGATCAAAAGTATTCATTATTGGAGCTTGAGCAGTGGTGCAAGCAATTAGGCATCCTCCTTGCATGTTCTAGCCTAGGACGGATCTTGCTTAGATCCCCTGGTCTGACTTGGTCCCACAAGTCAGGAGCGATTTCAGAGTGCATATCCAGGAGTAATTCCTGTGTGGCTGAAAAACCAAAAAGAAAAAATCTATTATTTAAAGTGTTAATAAGTGATATTTGTCAGCTGGCACTCACATTCCAGATATGTTTTAATGCTTTAATATAATTGAATTTTATCTCATTTCTGTATGGTTATTAACATATATAACCATTTACTTCTTGTTTTCTAAAATAATTGTATTAAAACATTTTTACTCCTTAAAATTCTTCTCAAATAGTGTAACTAAATAAAATGTTAGAAAATTAATAGAAAAGCAAGTTAGTACTTTTGTAAAATACAAAATAATTTTCCCTTAAATATATAATCTATGATGAATATTGTTTGTTAACTTGACACTAAAGGTCTGTAATCTCTCATTTAAAAAAAAATCTGTCATCTGTTTTGGGTATAGAGCACTCAAATAAAATGACAGGCTTGAATCCATGATTAATAAGTTCTACACTATGCCACATTGCATATATATTTTTGTATAATTTTTTCAGTTCATTTGGCTAATTAAAATATGTAACTGATAAAAAAATTAAAAAAATGCAACTGATGACTTATATGTACCAGTAATATATTGTTTTCCCAGTTATCGAGGCTAGAATATAGATTCTTGTGGAATGGAAATCTGTTTTGGCCCCTTTATGGTTCACATCACACTTTTCATTATCCTCACATGATATTTCTTTCATGAAGTTTCAAAGCACCTGATAAGGGATCATCCTCATTACCAAATCACCTAAGAGATACCATGCTATTATTTAACATTATCACATTGAAATTTGGTTTTCAACATAAGAATTTTGGATAACATAAAAATCCAGTACTATTGTAGGTATTTAAAAAACAGAACAAAGTCAATACAATAAAACATAAGGAGTTGCAAATTAAAAACAATAAAAAACTAGGCACACTGTTAAAAAATATATGCAAGTTTTCTATTTAATATCTAGTAGTTATTTACAACATGTATATATGTCATACAATTTACTAAAAAAATTTAATAAAAGTTTACAAAGCAAACTGGCTAGTCTTTTATATGAAGAAATTATACATATGGCCAAAATGTACATGAAATTAATAATCATTAAGATAAAAGTAAACTATGATTTAATGAGATTATTACTTTTCATATATTAGAATAACTACTATTAATGGGAAAATAAATATATTTTTAAAATAATAAAAAAGAAGGAAACGGATTGGTATTAGGGATGTACAGTAGTAAAATTTCTATGGACAGTAACACTGTTTTCTAAAAGTATATATATAAACAGAATGTGTTCCAGCTCTTGCACTTGTGTATACTTAAGTGAGAAAGACAAAAACATGAAGTTGAAGGTATATTTGTAACCCTATCAAAAATTTAAATATAGCAGCCAAGATACTACACAGGTAATGATGCTGTCAAGAAACTGACCTTTCATCCTCCTGTTCTAAAAGATTTGGTAAGACTGCTTCACATTTGTGCACTGTGTGGAAGACCCTGACAACAGAGAAAGATGTGGAAGCTGCAGGAATTAGTTTTATTTTTTGAAGTGAATTGGATACAAGTCCATGAGGACAGTAGTAAAGTTGAGTTAATATTTTTATTACTTATAGCAGTACATGTGAGCAAACTTTTATCTCATTCACATTCACATATTAATTCTCTTGGAAAATTTGAAAGGTGACAATGGTCTAGGAAGGAAACATTTATAATTTCATATAAGTGATAGAAAGCTGAAAATTATATTGAAAAATACATATTTTACTATTTTATGCATATTTATCATTTATTATGATAAGTTATCATTTATGATAGCATAACAATTGAAATACAACAAATAAATTATCATGCAATGTTACATATATGCTACAGTGAATTATCTATATGTTATCTGGACCACCATTATCTAACAACTGCCTATAGAGATGTCATTCTGCATTCTTTCATATGCAAAGTTCCAATTTTAGCTGAAGGAGAAGAGAGCCAATAAGTTTTATATTCATAAGAACCAGAGTACAAGCTCATTAATGTACTTACAAGAACAAACAAACAAACAAACAAACAAAAAGAATCAGAAGTTAATGATGTGTCTCTACCCACTAAGAAATTTGTCAGCTTTTTTTGTTCAAAAACTAGTTTGTGAAAGATTTTTCTGTCTTATTTAAGTATGTTAGCTTTTCAGGACTGATCAAACAATAATAATAGGAAACACTATCCTGAAATATTTATTCTGTCAGTTATTATTCTCAAAGTCTTAAAGATATTTCTGTTCTTTTCTGCAATTTTGCACTGTATATTTTTATAGTAAGGGATGCCTGAAATAACCAATTGAATCCTCCAATACTTAACTTAGAATTAACTTCAATTGAACTTATTTATGCTTTTATAAATTCAAGTAGGTAAATTTAGACAAATATTATTTTTGAGAGTAAATTATCATATCTCTACCATGATAATAATAACTGGTTAATTGAAGACAAATTTAGGTGAATATATAATTTTAACAAATGTGTTTTCAGCACTGTGAATGTGTTTCACTTCATTCACTGTGTCTGTTAAAGCTAACACCCCTTTTTTATTTGTCCTTATACTAAATATGCAGCAACAACTGGGAAAGAATGAAAGAAGGAAACACTGTATTTAAATGGAGAAATCTAAGAATATGTATAGAATTCTTCACCTTTTAAAATAGTAGTTAAATATACTAAATTCTCCAACACATACAGGGCATATTTAATATAGGCTATATATGATAGAACACAGATCAAATATCTATAAAATTAAAAGGATAAAAATCATAATGACTATCTTCTCATACAGCAATTTTTGAAAGTGAAAATTAATCATAGAGTGAAATAAATCTCAGAAATTTGCAAACTAAACAATTTACTTTTTAACATTGGGTCACTTGAAAATCATAGTGAAAAAAATCCTAAAAAATTAGAATGAATTGTGGCTATTGTTTGGTTGCTGCTTTTATTGCCTCCTACCAAAGGGACCAGAATAATAGTTCAGCAGTAGGACAATTTTTATACAAGTGGAGGACCCAGTTTTGATCCTTAGAATCTCATTGATTTCTAATGTACTGCTAGGGAGTGATTCATTCCTAAATATAGAGCCCTAAGTAATGCCTGAACACCAATGACTGTGGCTTCAAAGGAATTAACTACAACAAACACACAAAAAAGTTGATAAAGACATCACTAAAATGTATGGTTGAAGAGTTATCTTAATAATATGTATCAATATTATTTATATAACATATAAAATATATTTTACAGCATAAATATTTTAAAGCATATGCATTTTATATTTCATACTACAATAATTCATCAGAACAAAGTTCTCAATTATATATATGTGTGTGTGTGTGTGTGTGTGTGTGTGTGTGTGTGTATGACCTGAATCCAATAATATGTCATATGTTAGTATACCTAGATATAGTGGAATTTGTTTTTGGGATGAGGTTAGTTTAATATATTTTAGTAAATTAGTATAGCAAATTATAAATAAGCATGATAAGATAAAATATCATGTCAATAGCTATATAGAAAATATTTGACAACATCCAACATTCACACACTCATTTATCTTTAAAAGTTCTGTTTTCTTTTTTGATAACTATTGTTCTTCATTACTTTTTTAAAACTCCAAAAAGCATATTGCTGATGGTAGGATAAACATTTGAGTTTATAATTTAATTGTATTTTCTTTCTATATGAGAATATCCTTTGATTTAAAAATATCAAAATTGTACATGTCTAGTAAAAATGTTGCAAGTATTAAATTTATTCTTAGTATTTAAATAAAACAAAATATCAATGAATTGATAGAAAAGCAATTGTAAGAGGCATTTATTTCTCACATTATAATTTTTATAAAAGGACATAAATTAGGGGTCAGAGCGGTGGCACAGTGGTACAGCATTTTCCATGTACTTACCTGACCTAGGATGGACCGTGGTTCGAATCCCTGGCTTCCTACATGGTTCCCCAAGCCAGGAGCGATTTCTGATCGCATAGACAGGAGTAATCCCTGACCATCACTGGGTGTGCCCAAAAACAAAACCAAACAAACAAACAAAAGACAAATTAAAATCTTAAAGTATAGTAGCAAAATGTTCAGAGTATTGCATAAGAAGATTATATTTACAGAAATTTATATATAAAATGTTATCTACAAATATATTTATATTTGGATGTATATATACATTTCATATCTAGAAATATAATTTTCCTTAGTTATATAAAATACAAAAGAAGAGATATAAATTAGAAAAGAACCAATAAACTAGAAAACATTAAAATAATTCTATTAAAAATAAAAGGTTAAAAGGTAAAGCTATTGCAAGACAATGTCCTTTATAATGAATTAATTTTAGTTCCTCTCCTAATTAGTGGACAATAATCATAGCATTTATAATTAATTTGAATGCTTTTTGTGTGTTAATAAAGATCATGATAAAATTGAATACATTCAGAAAAAAGACAGGAGGGGTCCAGGTTATTAAATGAACAAGCCTATGTCTCTATTAATATAAATGATTATTTGAGAGAATATGTCTACTACATCTGAATCGGGAGATTTTATTTATGTGAAAACTATTAAAAACTAATGGCCTGTAAGAACTTGCTTTCTAATATACTTTTGCTTTTGATTGAAATTTAGTCTATATGGAGAATAGTGATCGACTTACTAGTTTTCACTTTATTTCAGAATCCTAGACTCCACTTTTCCATCCTCAAACTCAAGAAATTTTCTAATTATAATATGTAGTGTTATCATTTATTTAACTATGGAAAAAAGATACCTTCCTTACATACAATGACAGTCATAACTTCCACAGTTGAGTTATATCTTCATGACTTTGCAAAACTATCAATGGAAATATCTCACCCAGCTTTTGATACTGTGACTGTTAGGATAATACAGAGAAGCCTCCACCTGAAGTAGATGCTTTTTATCTTTTTAACTTATGTAGAAATATTATATGTCTTGAATTATCTTATGTCACATGTCCTGTGAGTTTTTGTAACATTGACATGCTTGCTAAAATTGCTTTTTACAATTATACTAAAAACACGTAAATGATAACAACATTTTAGAATCTCACAAGTATCCTTAGGTTTACCCTGTTTTGTTCTCTAGATTGTACTCTCCCCAGAAGTGCCACGATGGTTGTGGGCTAGAGGAACAAAATATTGATATATGGACAGAGCTAATTAGCTTTAGAACCCTAGTAAAACTCCTTATGTGAGAGCCAGAATTGTAAATAAAAGGCTGCTTCAAATCACTCTCTCATTTGAGAGTAATCATGATGAGAACCATCTGCCAAAGGGGAGAGAAGGCTGCTTGAAGCAGTTGGCTTGTAGGACTAGCTGCAACATGTATCATTGTATTCTAGCTCTTTGTTTCAAGAAAGCATGTTTGATTTGACAATGAGCTCTTATGTTTTCTTTTAACTATTGTTTACATGGGAGTTAAACTTCAAATCAACAACAGGCGAAGATGTTAAGAAATTCAGAGCTGGTTTCCTTTATGTTTCTCTTTCATCTGGTATAGGATTATATTCTATTGTTTCTATTTGTTTTTAACGTATTTGAAACGCAGTAATTAAAATCTTCGTGGTTTAACGATGTTTAGAAAAAATTATCTTTAAATCAATATGTGCTATATAGTTGAATGCATATGTAAAATGCTGTTTAACTTGGTACTAAACTTGAATTTTTATTAATAGAAGGTCTACTGCTCTTAGGATAATAAAAGTAAAATATTTCTTTTGGTGGCAAAGGAAGTCATTAAAGAAGAAGGTTGTGAGATTTTACTAAGATATAGGAGAATAAATTAAGAAATTATAAATGGTTAGTATAGTGGGTAATAATTTAGAAAATATATAGTCTTTAAAGATTTGGTCTATTTCAGAAGGTATTGTTAATAAAAATAGGTGAAGAGATAATCCTTTAAAAGGCTTGACTAGGGGGCCGAAGAGATAGAACAGCAATAGGGCATTTGCTTTGCATGTAGCTGACCCAGGAAGAGCCGGGTTCAATTCCGGGCATCCCATGTGGTCACCTGATCCTGCCAGGAGTGATTTCTGAGCACAGAGCAGGCAGTGATCCCTGAGAGCCTCTGGGTGTGGCCCAAAATCAAAATAAATAAATAAAAGGCTTGACTAAAATGTCTGTACATATTCAGATAAGTAAAAATTGAGTGACCATAAATTTGTGCAAATTCCTATTTGAGAATTAAAGTGCTATATTTGTATAATGATAAGTCCATGATTACTTGTAGCAAGCAAAACACATAAACAGACATAATTTAATTTATGTGTGTTTCTTGATAATATTAATGAAAGTATTTAGTATTTTGTATTTAAAGAATGTAGATATGTTGAATGTTGTAATGCTCTTGAAAACATGTTTAAGGACTGACACAAGGCTACAGTATTTTCCGGTGTATAAGACAACTTTTGAAACGAAAAAAATGTCAACCGAAAATCGGGGGTCATCTTATAAGCTGAGTATATCCCAAGAAAACGTTTCAATATGCCACTAAATGAAAATCTTCTGGATATTGCTACTAAAGGAATTTTCCAACTCGATCCTGCACCAATCACTGCAAGGCTTCTCAGACCGCCTCTCTAACTCAGCCAATCCAAGCAGGCTTTTTATGCATGCAAATTATACAATGTTCTGTACCCAAATCTACACTGTAAAAGCCTGCTCATATTGGCCAGAGTCAGCAAGGAAGTCTATTACAGTATAACCTTTGAACCTTTGCTTGTTGTGATATGCTTATGCTCACTGTGGTACAAACAGTTGCAGCACAGGAACGTTCTGTCTGATACAGAGAATATAGGCCTAAACTTGTTTTAACTGGAAAATTATGGGGTCATCTTATACACATGGTCATCTTAAATCCTGGAAAATATGGTAAGCATTAAGAAAAAAAAAAACAGAAAAATATAGGTGATGTGATTATAACACTAAAGAAAGGAGAATGAGGTCTATTAGACAAACCTAACAGTTCAAATAGAATGAGTTTAAGGAAGTTTGTATTTTTTTAAATTGTTTAGCAATAAACTTTGTGTGTATCTTTCCTGAAACTAAACATTTCTCTTTTCTCTCTTGAGAAGTAGGTAAGTAAAATATAAAATTAAGGACAATAGTCATGATCAAACTGGGCCAGCTCCCCAGCTCCATACACTAACTTTTCTTAAAATGAGATGCAAACCAACCTCTGGAAGATCACTGGTACACTAGGCCAAGCAACAGAAATCCGGCCATCACAGGAATAGAGGGTGATGCAAGCCCCATATTACCAAAGCCATGCTTGGTACATCCATCACCCCAAATTACCATTTTCCTGATGGTCCTGCCTCATCATTAACCCTCTACAATTCCATTGAGGGACACTGATCTGACCAAACTTCAAATTCAGGTAAAAAAAAAAAAAAACCCTAGTTTAGGGGCTGATATCACCAGGAATTTTTGGAATGAGATGGTCACCCTTCCCCTGAATTTCCTTCTTCCAGTAGGCCTGGCAGCTGAATACATGTTCCTAAAAATCATAATATCAATAACAGTGCTTTGAATTTCTGGACAACGTCATTTGTTTGATGCTCTTCCCTATAGGAACACACAAATTTAACATAATGGACAACTAAAAACACGAGCTTATTAAATTTTCTGCCACTTTACTAATTACTTCATTGGAGATACAGTAATTTTGCAATGTGCTTACTACTGTATTTTTTCTTTTTCTTTCTACTTAATAGTTCTCTTCCTTTAATTTGTTTTATATTTTTTTGCAAAAACATTGCATTCACTTTTTTAGAAACAAATGTATTATGCTTAATTATATCAACTATGTAATACATTTTCTTTAAATAAAGTAAAAATATAAAATGAGTGATAACATACTTACACAAGTAGCAGACAAATTTATATTAACAAAACAGAAAAAAAACAGGGAAGACAGAAAATAAGTGGATAGCATTAACTCTGTCACCAACTGGTAGTGATTATTGTTTAAACAATGATGTATGACATTCTCTTAAAGTTTCTTTGTAAATTATTCTTTAATACAAATGTTCCATTCTTGTAACCCAATCATATAGTAGTCACAAGCCATGCGTGCTGAACATTTGAAATATGCCTTGTGAAACTGAGGTAATGAATATTTAATTTTAGTTAATTCAATTTTAAACTATAAAACCTCATTGGGTAGCTACTACTTTGTTGGATAGAATACAGATACTATTTTAATAAATGTAAGAATAGGATATTAATATTTTACAATTGATATATTATTGATATACAACAAAATATATAACCCGAGTGATGTGAATTTAGAATAAAAAATATCTGTAAAATACTACCTGAACAAAATATAGAACTTTCCATTAATACAAAATCACTCTTCATTTTATTTCAAATCAACTCATCTTCACTTTGAGAGCAGGTAATTTCTTATTTTTATAGAGATTGTTTTACACATCTTTATATCTTTTGGGCTTCTTTAATGTTAAAAATGATGTTCACATGTGTAATTTTATGGATCAAACTTTCTTTGTGTTTTACCACTGAGAGTATTAATTTTTAATTTATCTCTAATAGTTTTTCATGTATCACTTCTGGATACTCTTGGAGGACCATACGGGATGCCAGAGATTGAACTGTTTTGACTACATACAAGACAAGTGTCCTGCCCTTTGTACTATTTCTCCTATACCAAGAACAACTACATAATATGAATAAACTATAATATTATTTTACCTTTATATTGATGGACACACATGTTGCTTCCATTTGGGAATGATAGAAATCCACTTTGAGCAAGTTGGAGTGGAACGCACATCATGACCATCTCTGTTGGAAACAGGAGGATACTGCAATTGATCTGGTAAAATGATTTAAACATTTAGAGGAAGATTTAGATCAGCAGCAACTTAATGATATTAAGTTAGTGATCAAAATGTTTCCCCAAGATCTAGGCCTTAGTGCTGGTATAGTGATTATGGAACTTTGTATGCAGCTGACCCTCACATCAATAATCCCTACCAGAAGTGATCCCTGAACACAGAACTAGAGGTAAATATTGAGCATATGAGGTGTGTACCATACTTTACTCCAAACTATTGTTTATCCTCATTAACTCTTATTCGTCCAGAATCACACTTCATGGTGGTAAAAGAGCTACAACCATTTCACCTTCACTTATAAAAAATGCTAGCATATAGCATAAAAATATATCAATATATATTATAGTAGTTTCATAGATTTTACAAAACATTTTGCAAATATGTTTTTACACAGATTTTACAAATATATTCCTGAAGTATGATTACAACAATTCAAGTTGCTTGAATAGTATAATATAGTAGATTGATTGATTACAAAAAACACTTGGTGGGGGGAAGAGATAAATGCAATATAAATTATATTATCTAGTGGTTAAGATTTGTTGAACCTATTGAACTAAAAGTTCTTTGAACTATGAAATACTTTAAATATTAAATTATATTGGTGACTATATGCTATTACCAATTGTAATTCATATTGGTACACATCTTTAGTTCCTTTAAATTAATTTTTATATATAAATAAAGTATATGTAAGACTATTAAGCAATGCTTATTTAAGTAAAATTACATAAATGTTATACCAGTTCCAAATATTCAGTAAGTTAAAGGTGAATTATTATTTTTCAGTATAGTTTTTATAATTGAATAAAATTTTAAATCTATCAACAATTTTTAATACATTTGTTTATTTTCTAGAAAAGGGACATTAATTTGCAAAAAAAGCATGAGTTGGAAAGCATGTGTTTATAGCACAGGCTATCTTGTGGATATTATTTTTATTTTTGAGGACTCAAGGTACCTGATATTGGGATTGTTAGAACTGCTGCATATGTCATCTGCATAACTATAGCAAATACTATTTCTTCTATTTTAGTAATATCTGATGTTTTTAGTCTCAAATGCATAACTTTGTCTTTTACCAATTTGGTGATGGTGAGGTATAGTTTGTATCAAAACTGTAAATATTAATATTCATTTAATCATAGTTCATGTCAGTAACACCTATGACATTAATTTTTTTATTTCCCCATCCCCTAATATTAATTTTCAAAACAAGACATTTCTGTACTTAAGTCTTGTTTTTATATTATTTACATAGAAGCACCTGTACAAACACAAAATATGTATATTAAAATATACAGAAATTTTCATAGAATTTAATATTCATCTACTATGTTGAAACAGTCTTCTAGAGGAAATATCCACAGAAATTCAAGAGTACCTCAGAAGAATAATTCTTTTAATTTTTGCCACTTCTGTTATGGAGATAGCTTTTGTTAAATTTCAGATGATATTTTATAGTTATCCTTTGCAAAAAGTCATCACAATCTTAAAGATAAAGTTTTCTTTAATCATAAATTATAATGCATTATTATCTTATATTGTGCTACTAAAAGCATTATGAAAGCAAATTAAGTCAAGTTATCTAAAATTCAGAAGATATGTTACAGCTAATTTTATTTTAAAGAGAAAAAGTAGGGACCATCGGTAAAACATCTGGTGGTTCTCAGAGCGTGATCCTGGCTCTGTGGACAGGGATCACTACTTGGAAAAAATTGCTACCAGCAATGGATCCCAGGTTTATAGCCATCATAGCCAGCACTTTACATGCTGTGCTCTTGCTCTGGCACTCATAGCTATTTTTTGAAATAACTTACAAGACTCCTGATTTTATCAATACATGTATCTTGCAATAGAAAATCCACAAAATTGCTCAGTGCATCTGTAATCCTAAGATCAACAGCTTCATCTGTTGATTTGACACACAATACCAGGCATATTTGTCAATTCTGTTGTCCAGAATCCTTTTGCTCACTAGATCACTATGTGCCCTACAGAACACTACAATTAGGTATGAACTCCCTGGTGTGCATATGATTCAGCCACTGTGACTTTTGACAAGCACTAAAATTATAATGTGTGAGAGCACAAAGAAGAATGAAACTCCCAGCAGGCACTATGGCTGAGTGTGTGAGCACAACTAAATGACCTCTGAGCATTGTACAAAAGGCAAGGGATGAAGGTGAAGAGATTGCTATTTATTTTATATGTCTTGCAAATCGTGTTCTACATTCTTTATGGAAACCAAACCTATAAACATATATTTTTACAAAACAGATTTTTCATTTAAGTATTAAGGAAAAATGTTCAACAATTCATTCTGCATGCAAGTATTAGTTCAGTCCTGTCATAAGGGGTGAGGGATAAAGAAAGGAAATAGCAATCAGATGATTTTAATATACTGTTACAAAATATAACTAAGAATGATTTAGTTGAGGGCCAGAGAGAATATTGTAAAATGCATATCCACCCTTAAACAAGAATAAATTAATTTGAACAAATCACCTAAAATAAAAGCTAGAAGTTAATATTAAAAAAACTTGAAAATAGTATTAATTACAAGTTGAAATCCAAAAAACAAATGATCTGATTATCTATTTCAAAATGTGTTTTACTGGAAAAAAGAGAAGATAGAATAATAAAGAAAAATGAGTAAAAATTAAGCATATAATATTATTATAGAGGCAACAGTATAAATTGCAGAAACTTATAATGGTAAAGAATAATTTTTAAGGCCTTTGGAAAATGGAAGACTTGTATATTTTGTATATTTTACTCTGTTTCACAGAGATTTCTGTTGTGGTTGTTGTTTACTTCTCAAGCACATATTTCCCTCTATAAACTCAACCTTTCAAAAGAAAGCTCAGATTCTTGTTTAAAAATATTTCCAAAAGAGTTTATACTGTTATTATAAAAATGTATACTTTTCTGGTTAAAGAAGAGCATATTGGAGAAGTAAATAAATAGAGCACTTACAAAAATTGAATTCTATAAAATACAAGTACTGGATTTTTATATATTTTAAAGAACAGTCCTACTTTATACAATTTCACAAATATACATGATTTATAATATTCAAAAAATTGTGCCTTTAATTAATTACACAACTCTAGGAAAGTCAGTATTAGGAGCACATACACCTAATATTTTAATTAGTTATCATTTTTTATACAGTGAGTGGTATACATTATTCTGAGAATATTCCAAATTTACTGAGTGGCAATCACAATATTGTCTTAGACCTCTCTTTCATTTCTATTTTTATTAGAAGCATCATTATGTAATACTGTTCATGATAGGGCTTTTTTTTTTTTTACAAATAATATTTAAACATTTCCTACCAAAGTGTCCATGGTCTTCCATCATTTTCTCAAGTCTCCTTCCAAACATCCCCTAAGCCACACACCACCTTTGGTAAAAAAAAAAAAAAACAGCTCTATAAACCATTTTTTAAGTTTTATTTATTGACTAATTATATCTCACATGTGACAAATATGAGAGAGAAATCTCTTTATCTATTACTCTTCTTATTTAGGTTAATTATGCATGATAATCCTCCATTTCATAGAACATCGTAGCAGCAAATGGCATGACTCTTCCCCTTTTTTGACTTTTGGGCCATGCTGTGGTATTCATGGGTTACTCCTAACTCTGCTTGAAATTACTCCTGGTAGCCTTTGGGGACTATATGGGATGACAGGGATTTAACCTTAGTCTGCCAGGTGCAGGGAAAAACACATTACTCACTATGATGTTTCTCTTTCATGAAGATCACATTTTTTAATAACTGAGTAGCATTACATTATGCAATAAACTGCAATATATCCATCCACGTATTCATAGACACTCAGATTGTTTCTAGTAGTTAGCTATTTTGAATAGTGCTGTAATGAATATAATATTGAAGTGCAAATTCAACCTTCCTCATCTAAGGTAATTTAAGGATTATAGTTCGAATATATAAATTGCTGTTTGTAACATGGCAAATAGAAGAATAAATTTCATGATGTAAAGTATGTTCATATAGTTCTAATTCTAAATAATCTACTTCGAAATTGATATGCATTTTTTCTTATGTATTTTAATTGAATTTTACCGATATTTCCTTAAATGTCATATAATTGTTTAGTCTGTTTCTTAAAGCACTCTCTATATTAACTAGCATCTCTAAAGAATCCAAATGCCCAAGAACAGGAATGTGGATAATAAACAATGGTTGATCTAAATTATGGAATAGTCCAGAGATGTCAAGAAATATGAAATTATGAAATTTTCTAATGCATGGATAGATACAGAGAGTATTGTGCTTCAGTAAAAAAGTCAGAGGGAGAGGAATAGACAGAATAATCTCATTCACTTGGGGGATATAAGAAAAAAGCAGATAGTATGATATTAATATCCAGGATTATAGAAATAAGGGCCAGGAGAACCAGTCCAAAGTAGGATTCTTGCCACATGTCGTGAAGCAATGGATTTATGTTAGAGAAAGGAGCACTGAAACAATGATAATTGGAATTGATCATACTGAACAAGAACTGGGTTCTGAGTAGAGATAAAGTGATAGGCAAGATACCCTTCCAATAACAATGTGAGAAACTGCAGTATCTAAATTTGGGGGTGGGTTGGAGAGAGAAATAAAGAGAGGAGTAAAATGCCTGTCCTAGAGAAAAGAATTGGGAGTGGTGGAGGGAAACTGGGACACTTGATGAAGGAAATCCTACACTGTATATTTTAAGACTAAAAGTCAATCATGAAAAACTTTTAACAACAGTGATTAAATAAAAAAAGAAAAAATCATATACTATTTAGATAGTACAAGATTTGAGTCACTGGCCATTCATATAGCCAACCATGGTTAGACCCCAAAAGGGCATATGGGTCCGTAACCACTATAAGAAATCCTAAGAACATATGGTAGTGGCCCTATACTGCTAGCACATTCTTCTTAAAAAATACTAACACTTTCTAACAGTTCCTTATATTTGGAGCAATAATTTATAATAGATCCACTCATTTTAATATTACTTAAGAAAATTTGGCATTTACAAAGGACATATATTCATTATATTTTATAATTCATTGAGTAGCTATTTTATTTTCTTATTTTAAATTTTCTTTCATAGTTGTTTAATAATGTGAAACTACAAACTAAAGACTTACCATTCTATTGCTAAACTAAAATACACTAATGAATAAAGGTATATAAGTATGTGACATTAAAATACCAGTAGTCTAAATTATTATGTTATTAACCAAAAAAATCACATAAAACCAGATTAATACACAATATATAAGAGTATTTTTAGTATAATTCTGTGTATAGTATAAATAAATGTCTTCCTTTACACAGAAGATTGTGTTGTTGAAAATATAATAAAAAGGCAAGAGTGAGTCAGCTAAGATGACCCAAAAGTTCTTTGCTTTGTACTCTAAACCAATGAACTTCACCCTTAAAACAGTATAGAATTTCAGCAAAGCCCAGGTTTATCCCAACTGATACAATATCATGCATAGGACAATAAAGTACTTTGAAGTAGAATATATTTTTCAGTTAAATGTGGGCCTATATTCAATCTCTGGCATTGAAAAGAAAAACATAAAATTAAAAAATAAAATATAAAGTTAACATATACTTTTAGTATATAAATTTGTTTGACATTATATAAATATAAGGACACAATTTAGTAAAACTATTCCTCAACTGGAGTGAAAGACAGGTCTTAAAATTTGTTGATGACCAAGATAATTCAAAGGAACGAAACACACCTTCATGTGCAAAAGGCCTATTCTTTAAGGTGTACCAAATTATTTTTTCTCAGTGAAAATCTATAGATGAATAGATATCTTTTACTTAAGTAAATAGGTTAAGATAATAAAGCATCAGCTAAACAGATATATATAAATATAAATTCATGATTATATTTAGGGGTACAATATAAAAATTACACTCAGTTTGAACTAGGACAATAGAAAATTATCTGTAGCTACTGGGTGGTGCATTTAAATATAAGAAAGAAAAAGAATAATTTATCCAGTACAGATTATAAAAACATTAACAGTGATAGTTATTTCAAATGGCTCATTGCTTGCTTTACATGAAGGAGGCCGAGTTTAGTCACCAGAAGAGTTATTTCTGTGTAAAGACCCAGTAGTTCTTGTGCACAACCAGATATGTTCCAAAATGAAACTAAGAACTAAAGCAGACAATGTGTCAAGTACATTTTATTTAGAAAGTACAATTTGAGGGCAAGAGTGATGATACAATGGATACAGCATTTGGTTTACATGCATCTGACCTAGTGTCAATCCTTTGCATTCACGCCATTAAGTTCAAGAGAGTAGTACCATTCCTCCATGTCCTTCCTCACCCCACTGCAATATCACTGCAAATATAGGTTTTGGTATTTAGAAAAACTAAGAGGACAATTTATAAAATAAAATAAAGCCACAATGCCACCTGCTGGAAAATAGTTCAAGTTCTCAAAGTTGCTGATCCAAGAAGTAACAAGAGAAAAAAAAGTGGGGGTGGGGACAATGTAGCAAAATACATAGATAAAACAACAAAGACACAGAACATACGGCAACATACATTTTGATAATTCTTTTGAGTTGGCTCATGAAAAACTATGTTTATAGGTTTGAAGGCATGAGTGAACCCTAGAATCAAATGGTCCCTTAATGCTGCCAAGAATAACCTTTACCATCCATTTTACAGTACTAGATAGGACCCAAGTAGGTTATAATACTCCTAAAGCCTAGACCATTCTTCAAAAACCTAAGGACCAAGTTATTAGGACACCAATGTCCTAATAGCATCAGTAGAAGTGATCCCTGTCTCCACTTTGACCCACATCATCTCAGTTGAAGGCCTATATAAAAATAATAGTATAAAAACAGGAGAGAAAACACAATGCTGCAAAAATTAGGGCATGGGATATTATAGTATCTACCTGTAAGAGAGCTATATTTGCTATAAAAAAGCAAGTCAAAGAAGGAATAAAAAAAGGACAGAGTGGTGGTTAAATTGATACAAGGTAACTTGGAAAAGTTAATTAAAGTGATATAACCATACTTAGAAAGCTGAGTTTCAAAACAAATTATAATAAAAATATACAAATAAAGCTACTTATCCAAATTAGATGAAATAGGTAAGCTACAGAAATTATTGGCAACAAGGCAGAAAAATGTCGAGACAATGATATCAAAAAAGGGATGCATAAGCTATTTGAATAAAAGAAACAAAATATAATGTAAAAAAGAGAGAAGAAATCTTTTTTTAATGTAATTGTTATTTTGAACATAGTGGCTTACATATTGTTGACAATAATATTTTAGGTACATATTTACATAAAATCAGGGGAATTCCCATCACCGATTTATCCTCCCTACACCTCCGTTTTCGTCCTACCTCCCATATCTTCCTGCCTCACCCCTGGGGCTGCTAGAAAATGTGGTCCCCTCTGTACCTAGTTTACTACTTAATGGTCTTGCACCTGTTTGGTCTTGGTGCCTCCCTTATTTCTCACTCTAACTAGGAGGCAGGACTAGATAGTTCAAGTTATGTGGTTTTGTTTGAAGAAGAGAAATGTAATAAACTGGGGTAAAAGTCTAATACTTCGAAAATGGGCGGAATCCTTCTAGAGGTTCTCATCATCGGTTTGAGAGATGAAGGAGAAAAATAAGGTGAAAAACCCCAACAGTACAAAAAGAAGTGTCAAATATCCAGTGAGCACTCCAACAATAACAATGATAAGCACCACAAAAAAAAGTCATGGTCTTGAGATAAAAAACATGGCAGGGCACATAAAGAAAGAAAAGAAAAGAAGGAAAAAACATAAATATAAATGGGGACAACAACTTCAATAACCATACCAAAACAAGGAAATTGACAAGAAGTAGATAGGTAAATAAAAATAAAAAAATAATAATAATGAGTATATAAAAATAATATATAAAAATAATAAATGTTTTGTGCTTTTTGCTTATTTTTCCCTCCTGCAATGGCACAGTAAATATTGGGGTCATTCAAAAAGGAATTCACTTGGCCTAAGAAATATGGGGTTTCTCCACCCTTGGAGTATATTGTCATGGGATTAACTATAGACTTCGTTCAGGTTCATTTACTCTCCCCTTGGTAATTTCGTGGTGTTTGGAAGACTTCTGCTCCTTCCTGGGTGATAAAATCAGACCTCTATATCTAGAGATCTCAGTATCTGCACAGGTCCAGGAGTGGGATTTGTGATGAAGTCTTTCTTTGTCGTTCTAGAAGTTCTGTTCTCTCAGTGTCATTTTAATCCATCTTCTGTGGTTGGTGGTTTGGTCTTTGCACTGATCCTAGGATGGAACCTAGGATAGCGTCTTTCATTGTGTTTTCAGAAGCCCCATTCTGTTGCAATTGTCTCAGCCATACCTTTGGAACTGGGGATCATGGTTGTTGTGCAGGTTGTAATTCAAACCCTAGACTAGGGCTTTTTTATTTGTCCCAAGATATATACAGTACAGTCATGGTTCTAGTAGCCAGTCACCTGTAAATCGTGATCTTGGCTTTTGGACCTACCAAAGGGTGACAAGTCTTCTGATTTTGTCTTATCGTTAGCTGGTGAGGTAGAATAACTTGCTCTTAGGTCAAGTTGTTCCCATTTTCCTCCTTGTCAGGATATCATATTAGAGCTGGCACTTTTTGGTGGCCCAGCAGTATTAAGGATGTCCCGGATGGGATTTGTTTCCCATAGCTGTTGTGAAGAACTTTGTTGTTTCTATGTCTGGGATCCAGGGTTCAAGGCTGGACAGTTGGTGTCTAATCACCTGGGATCTAAGTTGGGTCTGCATGACATATTTTCAAGGTGGGAGATATCCCTCTATTTTAAGCAAGTATGAGTTCTTATCCCTAGTAGATAAGAGCTCGTTTTTATATGTAGGACTTCTCCTTTTATTAGTGTGCCTTTGCAGGGAGAAATGGTGCTACATTATATTGTCGGTGCATTTGGGGGTGGACAGAGAAGAAAACAGAAACAAGTCATACACCCAAAAAAGATAAAAATAGGAATAAAAATATATGAGCTCACCTATGTATATGTAGAACAAACATTTTAAAAAAACGAATTAACAAAATAATTAAAGGAACAAAGTGATGCAAGAGACTACTTTACTTTTGGGGAAAAGCAGGTAAGGAGTTTGTGTAATACAGGTCTTATACTTATGTTGGAAATTTAGGTTTCCCCATTGTCTTTTGGGATTTTCTTATGGTGTGTGGATTCCCAGGCACCTTTCCATCACAACCCCTGACCTTCTTGAGATTGGTAAAAGATTTGAGGCAGGGAGGTCTTGGAAGAGCTCTTGCATTGGGGATACTTTTAGAGCTAAGTCCGGTTTCAAGTAACAGTCCACATTAAGGGGAGTTGGTAGGGAGTGCCGCGCATCATGAGTCTGCAGGGGAGTTGGTTGTCTTTTCTTGCAGGGGACGAGGTGTGGGTTTGACTGGTGTCCCTTCGCTTGGGTACTGGGTATTGGTTCGTTGGGGTATTGGTTCGTTGGGGTAGGAGGTCAGTCTTGATGCCTAATGGATTAAGAACTGAGGGTGAAGAGTTTTAATACGGTGGGAGGTCTGGATGGGATTGAGGGGTGAAGGGATAGTTGGATTTCCAAAGGGGAGAAGGGGAAAGTATATGGAAGGTGTAGGAAGGACGAAAAGAGAAAATACATTAGAAAGAAAGTGAGAAGAGGAAAAAAAAGGAAAAGAGAAGAAAAGTAAAGAAAAGAAAAAAGAAAGTAGAAGAAAGGAGAAAATAGCAAGGGAATGCTAGTTTGCTTGAATGTGTTCAATGAGTAGGGCTTGTAGTTTAAGTGTGTATGTCACAGTTGCTGCTTCAGAGGTCTTACTGGTCATGTGCTTCAAATCCTAAAAGACGGTATAACCTACAGATAGAGTGTATGTTAAAGAGTTTTCTCGGGGCATTCTCTTAGTGCAAGCTGGGTATGGTATCTCCTGTGACAGAGCCCAGAGATGCCATCTTAGTTTATCTACTCTTTGTATCCAAGAACGCCTGTGGATAGAAAAGCTGAGAGGTTATTTTAAATATAGTAAGAGTAAGGCATTAAAACACAGTGTTATGAGATGTTTCCATTGGAGTCAGTGATTTCCCGTGGTATTCTTTACCTGTGATCCTGTATAAGATCCCTAAGGGATTATTATGGGCCTCTGTATTAGAAGGCTGATTACATACCTGTTCTCTCAATGCTGCTGTTTCTGCTGTTGCTGGTTTCTTTGTGGTATAATGTGTTGTCAAGAGTTTGTGTTGCTTCTTTTTCATGTATTTTGGACCCTACTCCCGAGTATATGTTGACTATTACAGTGTTTGGAGTTTCTACCCTGTTAAACCCTGTTATTTGGTTGTTGAGTTAATATTAGTTGTCTATAAGGTGTATGTTCTAGGTTTTTCAGAATAGTGCTCTCATTCTGTGTTTATCTTTCGTCTTCTGACTTACTTCGTCTAACATAATATGTTCTAGGTCCATCCATGTTGCTGCAAAGTCTGATTGTAGTATTCCATTGTGTATAGATACCACATCGTAATGATCCATTCATTTGTTGTTGGACATCGAGGTTGGTTCCAGGACTTGGCTATTATACTGAGTGCTGCGATAAATAGTGGCATGCACACATACTTTGGGATGAATGTCCTTCCAACTTGGGGGTAGATACCTAGGAGAGCAATTGCTGGGTCAAATGGCAGCTCAATTTTGAGTTCTTTGAGCACTAAGAGAGAAGAAATCTTATCAGAACTATCGTAGTCCATTAGGAAATGCAGTATTAGGATACTGTATATCACAGAAGGAGAAAATGAAAAAAATACAAACACAGAGTTTATTAGAAAAAACGTTAAAAATGTTATAATCCTAGAAAATAAAGTAAATATACAAGTTCATAAGCTAATAGAATATGTCACTATTTAAATTAATAAACTATTAATAAATAGTCATGAAAATACCAGGAGCTCAATTCAAAAAAATAATATTTAAGGCATCTAAGGTAAAAATAAATTTAATTATATTTATATTTCTTTTTTTTTAGGTTTTAAGTATTTATTTACACAATTCTTACTAATACAACTGCTTTGAAAATTTATCAGTAAATGATCATTTACAATTCAAAGGTGTTACATACATGGCATAGAAAAAAATTCTACATAGCCACACTAAGTAAAGCAGATAATAGAAAACTGTTAAATGACAATCACATTTACAGTACTTTGAACAGACAGAAAATAAAAATGCATTTATTCATGTTATAGAAAGCTATTTTTATGTTACTAATTATTAAACTTGTGAAAGATAACATAAGGGTTTGAAAACTATTTTACAAAAGCAAATAAATGTATTTCCATTTTACATTTGAATATGTAACCACGATACAAAGTTGGCCATACAAATATTTAAATATTTTAAAGCGTATTAGTGGAACTAGTGCCAACAATAGAATTATTTCTGAAAGAATGTTGAATTTTTACCACAATTTCATCACGGTCTGTCCTCCAAAATAAATCCCAACACTAACTAATCAACTAAATAAGTATTTGCTATAGATGCAATCACCATATATATATATTGCTTTTAAAACAGCTATAAGTGTACACCAATATCAAGTTTATGCAAAATATACAGTATTTTTCAATTTCTCTGTCCATATCTGAACTCGCAAAAGTGTTTTGGAACAATCCCCGACTACTTATTTTGTTAGTAAGGACAAATCTTTCTAAATACATACATTAGATCATGAAAACAGTTGAAAATACAATGAAGGAGCAATCAATTCACTACTATAAATAGCATATGTAACATAAGATTCCAATAATCTAATCTATACAAATTTTTATCTAGCAAGTACTATATTTCCTAATTTCTGCACAAATAGATATATAAATATGTAGTTCTCAAAATTCATTTGTGGACATTACACAACATTACACAGCGGTATTTTACATTCATCAATAAAAATTACTGTATTAGGTTGTAGGGTTACAGATATTACAAATAACTTAAATTATTGGTTTCTAAATGAAGAAAAAGTGAAATGGCACAGCGTAGTGTTACCTATCTTCTTTCCAGCTTACACCAAATGCTAATAACAAGTACCATTTAAGTCAGTTTCTCATTTAAACGTGAAGTGTTTGTAAGTTTCCAGAAATTTAAAAGTTCTTTCAAACTTCATATCAAATGAGTTGTAGATCTACTTAAAGTATGACTTCTTCTTTCAAAGAAGGAAGGAAGGCTGACAAGGGAGGGAGATGGAATGCCATTAAACTTCACGAGGCTTGTTTCCATTACTGGTTGGCATATCTCCTAATTCTTCACAAATGTCAAAGATGAGTTGGATAGATTTTTTTTGAAATTTGAAAAATTAACATTTCCTTCTAGTATTTCTGAAAATCTAGCTCGTGAGGCAGATTGACGTATAGATGGAAACCAGGAGTTTTGCGAGCACCCACCAGTAGAGTTTGAGCGCTGAATATTAACATGTTTAGAAAATCCAATTACATTGCTTGTGGAAACAGAATGGGTAATCTGAGCCCACCAGGACTGGGCTGAAAGTACCCAGAGCAGTGTGCTAATGATGACGTGTTAGATAGACGACTCAATACATGCTTGTCATTGCTGGAAGGACTTCTTCCTTCCACAGAACTTTGGGATGTCATAAGAGCTCTACGTAAAGCTCTTTTGGGTGTTTTGGAAAAAGAGAATGCTCTCGTAACTCTTTTTGATGTCTTTTTTATTGCTCTAGAAGCTCTACTCAATGTACTGTCCATATCTTTTGTATTTATTTCAAAGGCTTCAGGATCAGCAGTGTAAATAAGGTTCTCAGCATCTGCTTTACAAATGGTGTTGGCTACATGTCGACATAGCATCTTTAGCCAATTTTCTTTTGGAAGTTCCTCTGATATCATCTGGAAACTAAGCAGCACATTTGCCTGCTCTGTTGGTGGTCTCACAAGCAAAGCAAAGGCATTACGGCAATCTTCTGTCTCTCTTATATCCAGTACCTTCTTAATTTGAGAAAGAGGCATTAGATGAATATGCTTAAGAGAAGCTGTAGGTCTGGTATTACCATGAGGACTCCTAAAAGTGCCAATAACTTTGTGTCGTTTTCTTGCTATCTCCAAGCAATCATTGAAGAGAAAGAGAGTCACTTGTTCTCCTCTGTCACAAGGGTGCTCACCTAGAGAAACAGTTTCTATTCGATGAACTAAGCTTCGATGAGAAGACAAAAGATTAGCTGGACATCCATCTACTTCATAAACAACATCAAAAATTTGTTTCTGGGCTTCAGTTTTCCTTTTATCCTCATTAATATGCGTCATGACTTCCTTTAGTGATTCAATAGCTTTTTCTAACGTGCTTTTGTCAGGATTTTCTTCAGCTGTATGCTTCTTAAGATCATTTAAAAGTAAAGCAACACTGGGTAACCTCTGTACTGGTCGGATAAGAAGCTCAACAAGGCTTTGCCGTCCACATTGTGGTTTAGCTTGGTTTATCTTCAGAAAGGCATGAAATCTTGGTTTTTGTTTTTCACATTTAACAATTGTTTCCTTGCTCATTTCAAAGAAGTTTACAAAGGGAGGATAAGTTTTTACCAAATCTTTTGAATATTTAAGAAAAATATCACCAATGCTTTTGCTCTCATCCCAATTAACAATAAGGTCTTCAAGATCATCCTTTGTCTTGGTATGTACATCAAAGATATCTGGGATACTACCAAAAATAGTTTTAATTTCTTCTGGTGCAAGGATAGGCCCACCACGTTGTCCTTCCTCTTCCAAAGGTACCTGAAATAACTGAATAATTGTAGCCAATATATTTACATAATTACTTTCAGTCTGATAGAGCTCTTTTGCAACCTGCCACCTGGCTGACTGCTTTAATGGAACTGGAGTGGAACTTTTTGAAGACTTGGAACAAGACTTAGGAGTATCTCCATAGTTAATGCTAGATTCTGGTGTATTGGAGATATCTAGTAAAGATCCTATAGAAAGGGAATGTTCAGCTGATGGCCGCTTGCGGGGAGGGAAAGGGGACAGGTCTGTTTCTCTTGAAAGCTGAGCAAGTGTCTCTTTTAATCGACGTCTTTTGCGATTGCTGTTTGGTGTGTTTAAAGATAGCAGTGATACTGATTTCTTGAGTTCAGGAGTATCAGTCTTTTCATATAGATACATAGTTTCTCCAGCCCGGGCATCCATTTGAATGCTTCCCCAGAACCACTCTTGCTTGACAACATAAAGTTTCTTTGAAGGTTCAAATGGAAGTTCTTTCACTATATTTTCTTCTACTATGAGGTGAGTACATCTTTCATCTCCAACTGGTAAAGAGCTACCTCCTTGCATTTCAGTCATTTCTTCCATGTTGATTTTCTCTTCATCTGAAAATCCCAGAAAACTTAGAATGCAATCTTGAAATGGTGGAACTTTAAACTCATTTCTAAAGTCATCAACTGCTGCACAGAAATTCTGTTCATTCCGCCTTTCCCAAGCTTTGTAAATCCATTCTGGCTTCATAATTGGAGTGCCCAGGCTCACAGCAATCCTGAATTTTGCTCCTTGGGTACAATTTGCCACCAAATGTGTCACTTTTGAATTAAACTCTTTTCGAATCACTCCACCCATGTGATGGACCAAAGTCACCAATTTAACCAGTTCTTCTTTCTTCCTGAATCCAGTAAAGCATAATGCTAGATTCATCATACTTGTACAATAGAGAGGCCGACATGAAAAAGGCAATGGCGCTCCATTTTGTGCACAGTTTAATACAACTGGTGGTCCAAAAACTCTACAATCAGTCTTATGTAAGTCATTAAAGACAGTGTTCTGGAAGTCTGTGACTAAAAATACATTTTCAAATTCTGGAGAATCCAAACTTTCAAATTCTTCCACTGATTCCATCTTGACAAAGGGTACTTTGATTTCCATATTAACAACACTTTTTATTAATTTTTCATCCGATTTTCCAGGACAACTTTCTTTTATCTTTAAAACAGGGACTTCCATTATTTTAATAGTCTTTAAGGCATTTATAAGTTCTTCATGTTTTCCAGCTTCTTGAACTAATATCATTCTCGTTTCAATCTGAGGCATTTCTTCTTCAACATATGGAGCAGATACAATAAATATGTTTTCCTTAGAAGTGTCAGTAATTTTTGAATCCAAAATGGAAGAGTCTGCCAAGCTTGTTCTTTCAGTAGAGGATGTTAATACACTGTTGTCAGCCATTGTTTAGTCTTCTATATTGGCACTCTCCAAAGCTAAGAAAAAAAATTAAGGCAGGCCCGGGAAGGAGTTCCACCGCTTCAGGCGCCGATTCCTCTCACAATCGACGCCATTCCGCTCCGAAGGAGACCGCAGCCAATTCCATATTTATATTTCAAGTAGGCTTTCATCATATAGTATCTCTCAGCAGAAATTCATAAAAATATAGTATTTATTAGTAGTAATACTATAGACCAGGAGTTAATGACTCTACAATTTCCATATGACTCAATAACAGCTTAAACAATGTCTACATAATTTTCCAATAGTTAAAAATTTAAATTATTAATATAATAAAATTATTAGGTAGTAATAAAATATAATTAATAGAAATATGAAAAAACTAAATTAAAAGTGTAATGCCCAGCTCAAAAAATTAATAACCACATTTAACTAATTGGATTAAGCTCTTAAGTAAAAATAAATAAAATGTTCAGAGAAATTAAATGCCACATTTGTTTTTTAAACTTTTTTGTGCATTGAATGCCTAAAAATGGGTTTTAGGATCCTTATTTCCTAGAACATTATAAAAATTAATCTCATATATATCAAAATCTTATTTATGTTAACAAAAATCTTTAAGTAGTCATCAATTTTATATAATTGAAATATTGGCTACATTTATGTATACATTTTAATATTACTTAAATATATAAAAATTTATATATATATTTACATATATATATATATCTTAATTTATATATATAATTTATATATAGCATTAAGGGAAAACCATATTATTATTCTAAAATACATGTATACAATAAAATTTTATAAGTCAATGTATTTAATATGCCATTTATATATATTTTAATATTATCATATTTTCTTAGCTAATGAAAACTAATGATATTTTAAAAGCTAACTTATTTGGTAAAAAATTGAGTCTCTGATTGTATTGCTGTTTCACAATGTAGTTCCTGTTTTGGGGGTACCATACTTGACTTTCTTCAGGTTTACTTCTTTTTGTGTGTTCAGGAAACATTTCTGGCAGTGCTCACAGAATTATACATGGTGCTAGAGGTTGAAATTGGATCAATTTGGATCAACACCTATACTATCTTTTTGATCCCTATACTTAAATTTTTGGGGGTCCGCACTCATTGACACTCAGGGGTTACTCCTGTCTATGTACTCAGAAATCTGTCCTGGCTTTGGGGTAAAGTATGAGATGCTGGGGATAGAACCCAGGTCTGTTCTGGTCAGCCTTGAGCAAGGTAAATGCCCTATAGCTTTGTTATTACTTCGGCCCCTATCCTTAAAATTTTTAAATATTTTTACCATTATACTTGAAAAAAGAAAAACAAAATTGCACAAAAATAACATAATAGCAGTGTTTATTGTTTCCAAAAAATGAAATACAGGAAATTTCAGAATACATATTGTATCACATAAGTCTTACAAAATTAATAAAAAAAGATAATTAGAAGTTTAAGAAATTATTTTCTAAGAAGTGACTATAATGATGTATTAATATATGACAACAATGAAAGTTCTTACTATCATTGTAGGACATTCTAAATGTAGCAGAAGCTAAATAAAATTGATATATTGGGCAAATTTCTGTATACATTTTAATTTTATTTTAATTTTACATTTTAATTTTTTGGGGTTTTTTTTGAGGGGCCACACCAGGTGATGCTCAGGAGTTACTCCGGCTATGCGCTCAGAAATTGCTCCTTGCTTTCATATGGGGTGATGGGGGATAAAACCTCTGTCCATCCTAGGTCAGTGCGTGCAAGGCAAATGCCCTACCGCTTGTACCACTTAATTTTAATTTTAATTTTAATATAAGAATAATTGTGAAGACAAATTGTAAAGATAGTCTGTGATGCAAGTATAATTTGGTTAAATTATGAAGGAAGGGATTCCTAAACATGAATGAAGTCAAACTTTGTTTTAAAGAAGCAGAGCTGTGTTGCCTTTCTTTTTTTAGCCGACATTCAGACTACCATTAATACTGCTGGTTTTCATGGGAGGTTTTTGTAATAAATAGGTGATGTGGTTGGAAAAATAGACACTGACTAAACCTGATAAGAAAGTCTAGAATTTATCATTTTGGGTGATGATTCCAAAAAGAGCCCTCTCCATAGTGGATGGTGACAAGAATAATTGAATGTGAGAATTTGAGAGAACACTTTTACTTAATAAATGTATCAGAGGTATCACTTACTATAATAGAATAAAATGATTTATTTTAGTGCTGGTAGTAATGGATGAGGAAAGTGTCTAATGAAAATGATTTGGTTTAATGAATTAACTTGTAAACTCACTGGGCAAGCTATCGAATGCTATGTCAGGTATTAGGCCTACAAGACTGCCACATTATAAAAAGTAAAATGTAGTAATGGGACTTGTCATGACTATGAAGTAATGGGTGTCATTAAACTCAAGAGAACAAGAATTACTCTGTTTTCATTTACCTAGGGAACTAGATTCCCGGTTTTTCAGGAAACTCTAAACTTATGCTAATAAATTTTCATTAAAATAATGAATAAATTATTTAATGTCTGACTCAGGCCTTTCCATCATATAGAAAAGGAAGTTTTAACTAAGTGATTACTCTACCAGAGATATATGGAAAAACACTCCTATCCTAATCACTGAATTAAATGAAACTTGCTATCATTGGTTTAATCAGTACTCTGTAATCAAATCAGGCATGAAATCAAGTTTTGATTATATATTATTCTTCCAATTACTAACAAATTGCCAAAACACAGGAAACGCCCCTGAGTTTGGAGGAGGATGGAGAAGGATGGAGGAGGCAAATAGTTTATTTAGTAAAACAGAGGACTACAATTAGATTTCACCAATTATTTTGCACCCATCTGAAAACAGATTCTTTACTATCTCAAAGACTGCAGCAACTTGTTCTAAAATCACATGCTTTTTACCAAAATTAATCTGAGATTCTTCAAAATATTTCAGCTCTTTAAAATAATTATAAAATTTAAGGGATTTTTAATTTTCAATAAATATTTCTTTTCTGAGCGGGGTTTGGGCCACACCCTGTGAAGCTCAGTTGTTACTCTTGGCTATGCACTCAGAAATCGCTCCTGGTTTGGGGGACCATATGGGACACCAGGGGATTGAACTGCAATTCATCCTAGGCTAGCGTGGGCAAGGATGTCACCTTACTGCTTGTGCCACCGCTCTAGCCCCAAATAAATATTTATTATTTAATATTCCAAATAAAGCAATATACTGATTAAATATGTTTTATAAAGAAAATAAAATTTAGGGCTGACCATTATACTAAAGCATGTATTTACATATTAATATTAAACTTAAATAACAACTTCATGAAGAAGACACATTGTATATTAAACAGTGGAACATATTTGTCAGAATACCATTAAGAAATATTAGAAAGATAGAAATAAGAAAAAGATCCTTTACAGATAAGATATGTATAATAAATTAAATTTCTTTAGACTGGGGCCTGAGCTGTACAAATACACTTGTCTTGCAAGTGGCTGACCAGAGTTCATCTCTGGCAATCTATATGGTGGCCCAGTGTCATCACCAGAAGTAATTGCACCAAGGAGAGATAGAAGTAACTGCTAAGCATTGTCAGATATGGACCCAAAATGAAAATCAAAAAAAACACATGTCTTGATGATGGCTTTATGTAATTGGTAGGTACATCTCCCAACAAGCAGAAAGACATTATATGTTTCACCTTATTTTTCCCAAGGTTTCATGGTTGAGCACATGTTTTCTTCCTTAACTCTGTAGCCTCCTCTGGACTTTTTTCTAGTAGCAGCAGCACTTATGTAGATATAGTGATAAAATGTGAAGATAGATGGTAATGTGATTGTTGTGGGATTAGGGTTATGGAACAAGTAATATGAAATCAGGACATCTTTCTTCAACACATAATGGGAGAAAGATTTAAAAAAAAGTATATGAACCAAATCATGTGAAAGAAGTTAGGATATTTGTGTTGCTAAACAAATACTACAAACTAGGAAAAAATACATAACTTCCCCCCTTTATGGCTGAGAGGAAGGGAGTCCAAGATCAAAGTAGTAATAAGGCATGGTTCCTTAAGATAAAAATTACATTTTACTCTGCCTCTATCTACATAAGAAGCAATATGGCATTTTGGAATCAGTTTCTGGGAGAAATTTCATTCATGAATGAATAATGACTTAGTTTTCACCCAATGGCCTTGTGTTCAAATACTACCAAACATAATTAGGATTACACATAAGAATGTGAGGGGGAGAGATGTACAGGCACTCCAACTTTTAGTCCCCAACATATCTTATACACTAATAATTAAAAATTGCACAAGCAATAAAGAGATATTTATAATATTTAATTAATTTGGAGGGCTCATAATTGATAATCACTCAAATATATCAAATAGGAAATAAAGACATGAGTATGTAATTTAAAACACTATCAGTAATTCTTTCTTTTGGGTGGGAGGGATCAGACCAGCTGTGCTCAGGGGTTTCTCCTTGCTATGTGCTCAGAAGTCTTTCCTGGCAGGCTCAGGGACCATTTGGGATGACTGGATACAAACCTAGGTTCGTCCTGTGTTGGCCACATGCAAGGCTGCACTATTATTGCTCCAGCCCCACTTACTTCTGATAACTTCAAAAATATAAGAGTTTCAGATTTAGAATGTGCATAATTTCATGCCTTTTAAGAATTGGACTACTTGAAACTAGTCATTAGACATTAACTAGTCCCCATTTTTTCCCTACAAGATACAAAAGTACCTTTAATTTTATTTTTGTTATTTGTAGTTTTGCTTATTTGTCTTTGAGTAAGAGGCGGTACAGCTCAGGTATCAATCCTGAACTTTTCCTTTTCCTCCATTTCCTTTTCCTCCTTTTCCTTTTCCTCTTTTTCCTCCTCTTCCTCATTCTTCCCCCTTTTATCCCTGCCATTATTATCAGCCAGAGTTTAATAGACATCACCTGCATATCAGGGCTAATGTAATTCAAGAAACTTGTGTTAATTAACTCAGAAAAAAAAAGTGATTTTACAGTCTTATTACAATATTAAGTAGAATTTAATTATTAAATTGACCTTCAAACATGATCACTTTAATAATTTAATAAAGGGTTCTATTTTAAAGATATTTGGTTTGTTTTGATTTGGGATTTGTTTTGGGCCATACCCAGTGTACACTGAGAATATATTAACTCCTGGTGCTCTGCAGACCATATGAGATTCCTGGGATCAAACTCAGGTTTGCATGTAAGAAAAATGCCTGAATTCAGCCCCAGAAAATCTGTTCTTATCAATAGAACTTTTGATGTCAATGGGACTGTCTTTGTTTAGATGATGGAAAAAAAAAAAAAACAGAATGGATTATAAATTTTTGTCTCTTAAGATAACAAAGCTGCTCCCTAAAATTTTGAAGCAATTCCCTTAGAAAAGAAAACTGAATCAAGTTTAGACTTTTTGTTTGTTCGTTTGTTTTATTTTCTTTGCTTTTTGGGCCACACCCATTGAATCTCAGGGGTTACTCCTGGCTGTGCTCTCACAAATCGCTCCTGACTTGGGGGACCATATAGGACAACAGGGATTGAACCCAGGTCCGTCCTGTATCAGCCATGTGTAAGGTAAACATCGTACTGCTGTGTCATTGCTCTGGCCCCTAAAAGTAAAACAATTTATTTAATATTTATTGTAATAGGGGGTCAGAAGCTTGGCACAAATGGTAAGACGTCTGTCATGCCCGTGTGAGCCTAGGACAGACGGTGGTTTGATACTTCTGCGTCCCATTTGGTCCCTCAAGCCAGGAGGATATCTGAGTGCATAGCAAGGAGTAATCCCTGAGCATCACCGGATGTGGCCAGAAAACCCAAAAATAATAAAAAAAATTATTCTAATGGTCAATACATCTGGTGAAAAAGACAACATCTCCAATAAGTATTTGTTTAAAATGTAGGGATGGGAGATCTTGTCCCTTTTTCAAATATTAAGTATTTTTAAAGTGTAGGGATATACAGTGAGTAGAGTATTGCCAACCTGTGTTTGACCCTGGCATTCCATATGGTTT